>NC_048593.1:46620116-46627616 GCF_013265735.2 Oncorhynchus mykiss
TAGTTGTGCTCAGATGTACTCTGAGGTCATCATTTGTCTGACTCAGCTTGTCCATTCTGCTTTCTAATTTAGCTATGGATGCTCTGCTCTCCTCCCTGAACTGTTTCATCTCTTCTTTGAGTTTCTGGACAGTGTCCTCCTCTTGAAGCTTCTTCTCTCTGAGTTCTATGACCTCTGCTTCGACTAGAGAGAGGGTGTTGTGGAAACGTTGCATAGCAGGTGTTCTTATTGAAATTGTCATGTCCTTGACTCTGTCTGCTGCAGGTGAGGTAGGTAAAGGGACGTTGAGGGCTTCCTGCTGGGTCACAGAGACCATTGGGGTCTGCTTTTCTCCATCTCCCTCCTTGACTTTTTCCTCATTTTCTGAGATGATGTCAGCGTCTTCTTTTAGGGTAGCAAACCTATTCTCAAAAGCCTGGAGGCTTGAATCATTGCCTTGTATCAATACAGTTCCATTATTATATAAGTTTACTGTTTGATATGTGTTGCTCTGGTCAGCTTCTTCAAAAATGCTGATCTGACATCCTTGGCTGATGCCCCTCTTTTTTGAGAAAGGGAAATGGTTGCAAATAACCTTTTTCCATATGTTCCCTCGATTGGTATTAAAAATTAAATTTGCTCTTGTTTTGTAACTGGTAAGATCTGCAAACAGGCATTCATGGTTCTGTCCCATCAACAAACCTTTGAAACTTTTCTTAGCTTTCTCTGTTTGGATGTCTGGTGGGTAAACAATTTCCATAGCAACGCTGGTGATGTTGGCTACAATGTTGCAATAGAAGTGCTGTTTCTTGTATAATGCTCTCTTGTTTCTTCACAGGACTGTTTCACTTTGTTGTCCTTTTTTCTTTTCCTTTTTCTTCTGTCCTTATTTTGTCCTTATTTTGTCTTCCTTTCTTCTGTTAACTAGATATTTTTTTGTTATTCTTTGTAAGCTAGCTAGCTTCTTCCAGGAGAGTCCCTAGCAACTGCTTAGCAACATGTAAACAATTCAGCTAACAATTCAGCTAGCTAAGATAACTGTATAATTTTATGAAAAATAGTTACTTTTTCAAAATCCTGTCTTTTTGGTTTGTTGCTTGTATTGTCTTCTATTGAGTCTTGCAGTTTTCTTTTGATTTTTTCGATGTACTTCACTCTAAAAAACCATTTAAATCTCAATATATACAGGAGCTCATTTTTCAGCAGCTGCTCAATTTGGAACTCCGGAACTCTGTCTCTCTCTCTCTCTCTCTCTCTCTCTCTCTCTCTCTCTACCTCTTTCCCTACCTCTCTCTTTCCTTTTCTCTGTTAAGACATGTGCTCTCTTCTCTTTGTACTCCACAGCACTCAGAAGACATGGTTGGGCTTTAAGTAAGAGTTGATTAGTGTCTGTTTTACTGCAAGACCCCACCCCAAACAGTCCCTGAACCTAACCTCTGACCCTACCCCCTGACCCTAACCCCCTGACCCTAGACCCCTTACCCCATTCCTGACCCTAACCCCTGACCCTAACCCCCTGACCCTAACCCACCGAGTCTGACCCTAACCCCTGACCCTAACCCCTGACCCTTACCCCTTTCCTGACCCTAAACCTCTGTTAGGGTCAGGAATGTTGTGAATATGTCTATGCACAGAACAAAACATCATGGATAACTTCAGTTTGTGAAATTATTTGTGGGAACAAGGCACACATGGAAAGAATCCAAATCGACATACGATACAGATACATACGATACAGATATACAAAATCCCACATCATGTGACCAGGAGGTCTTCACACTGGGGCAGTCCCACATCATGTGACCAGGAGGTCTTCACACTGGGGCAGTCCCACATCATGTGACCAGGAGGTATTAACACTGGGGCAGTCCCACATCATGTGACCAGGAGGTCTTCACACTGGGGCAGTCCCACATCATGTGACCAGGAGGTCTTCACACTGGGGCAGTCCCACATCATGTGACCAGGAGGTATTAACACTGGGGCAGTCCCACATCATGTGACCAGGAGGTCTTCACACTGGGGCAGTCCCACATCATGTGACCAGGAGGGCTTCACACTGGGGCAGTCCCACATCATGTGACCAGGAGGTATTAACACTGGGGCAGTCCCACATCATGTGACCAGGAGGTCTTCACACTGGGGCAGTCCCACATCATGTGACCAGGAGGTCTTCACACTGGGGCAGTCCCACATCATGTGACCAGGAGGTATTAACACTGGGGCAGTCCCACATCATGTGACCAGGAGGTCTTCACACTGGGGCAGTCCCACATCATGTGACCAGGAGGGCTTCACACTGGGGCAGTCCCACATCATGTGACCAGGAGATCTTCACACTGGGGCAGTCCCACATCATGTGACCAGGAGGGTCTTCACACTGGGGCAATCCCACATCATGTGACCAGGAGATCTTCACACTGGGGAAGTCCCACATCATGTGACCAGGAGATCTTCACACTGGGGCAGTCCCACATCATGTGACCAGGAGGTATTAACACTGGGGCAGTCCCAGATCATGTGACCAGGAGGTCTTCACACTGGGGCAGTCCCACATCATGTGACCAGGAGGTCTTCACACTGGGGCAGTCCCACATCATGTGACCAGGAGGTATTAACACTGGGGCAGTCCCACATCATGTGACCAGGAGGTATTAACACTGGGGCAGTCCCACATCATGTGACCAGGAGGTATTAACACTGGGGCAGTCCCACATCATGTGACCAGGAAGTCTTCACACTGGGGCAGTCCCACATCATGTGACCAGGAGGTCTTCACACTGGGGCAGTCCCACATCATGTGACTAGGAGGGCTTCACACTGGGGCAGTCCCACATCATGTGACCAGGGGATCTTCACACTGGGGCAGTCCCACATCATGTGACCAGGAGGGTCTTCACACTGGGGCTGTCCCACATCATGTGACCAGGAGATCTTCACATTGGGGAAGTCCCACATCATGTGACCAGGAGATCTTCACACTGGGGCAGTCCCACATCATGTGACCAGGAGGTATTAACACTGGGGCAGTCCCACATCATGTGACCAGGAGGTCTTCACACTGGGGCAGTCCCACATCATGTGACCAGGAGGTCTTCACACTGGGGCAGTCCCACATCATGTGACCAGGAGGTATTAACACTGGGGCAGTCCCACATCATGTGACCAGGAGGTATTAACACTGGGGCAGTCCCACATCATGTGACCAGGAGGTATTAACACTGGGGCAGTTCCACATCATGTGACCAGGAGATCTTCACACTGGGGCAGTCCCACATCATGTGACCAGGAGGTCTTCACACTGTGGGAGTCCCACATCATGTGACCAGGAGGTCTTCACACTGGGGCAGTCCCACATCATGTGACCAGGAGGTCTTCACACTGGGGCAGTCCCACATCATGTAAGTTCCAATATTTATTTGAGAACACAACAGACAGTTTGGAGTAGCAGAAAGTTTAATTTGGCAGAGTTTCCGCGGAGTCAAATAAAATCTGGGAATTAACTTGCAGTGTATTAGTTGATGATTCAAATTGAGATACTGTTCCAGACTCTTTTAGAATCTGTATTCTGTTGGTAGTCTATATTCCATACAGTTTCTATTCCTGACCCAGTTACTGATCCTAATGCCACTTGTCCCTGACCCCACCCCAACCATTCCCTTCCCTGACAGACAGAGATGCCCTCTCTGTCCTACCGTTCCAGCCTGCTGTTCTCTGGGTAGAGGGTACACACCTACCTTAACCCCCACCTGCCTAACCAATGTGTCAGTGAACACATCTAGAATGCTGGTACAACCACAGTACAATTAAACACGCCTCCTACCCCACCCGTCCCTGACCTTAACCCCTGACCCTAACCCGTGGCACCCTGTGTACCAGTGGAACATCGTCCCAAACAATAACCCCTGACTCTAACCTGTGGCACCCTGTGTGTCCCAGCAGAAGGCCATCCCTGGTGCTGCCTCTAACCATGTACTGCCCGACCCCTCACAAGGTGGGTGTCTTGAGAACTCTACCTCACAAGGTGGGTGTGTTGAGAACTCTACCTCACAAGGTGGGTGTGTTGAGAACTCTACCTTACAAGGTGGGTCTGTTTAGAACTCTAACCCACAAGGTGGGTGTGTTTAGAACTCTACCTCACAAGGTGGGTGTGTTTAGAACTCTACCTCACAAGGTGGGTGTGTTTAGAACTCTACCTCACAAGGTGGGTGTGTTTAGAATCTATCTCACAAGGTGGGTGTGTTTAGAACTCTACCTCACAAGGTGGGTGTGTGAGAACTCTACCTCACAAGGTTGGTGTGTTTAGAACTATAACTTACAAGGTGGGTGTGTTTAGAATCTACCTCACAAGGTGGGTGTGTTTAGAACTCTACCTCACAAGGTGGGTGTGTTGAGAACTCTACCTCACAAGGTGGGTGTGTTGAGAACTCTACCTCACAAGGTGGGTGTGTTTAGAATCTACCTCACAAGTTGGGTGTGTTTAGAATCTACCTCACAATGTGGGTGTGTTTAGAACTCTACCTCACAATGTGGGTGTGTTGAGAACTCTACCTCACAAGTTGGGTGTGTTGAGAACTCTACCTCACAAGGTGGGTGTGTTAGAACTCTAACCCACAAGGTGGGTGTGTTTAGAACTCTAACCCACAAGGTGGGTGTGTTTAGAACTCTAACACACAAGGTGGGTGTGTTTAGAACTCTAACCCACAAGGTGGGTGTGTTTAGAACTCTAACCCACAAGGTGGGTGTGTTTAGAACTCTAACCCACAAGGTGGGTGTGTTGAGAACTCTACCTCACAAGGTGGGTGTGTTGAGAACTCTAACCCACAAGGTGGGTGTGTTTAGAACTCTAACCCACAAGGTGGGTGTGTTGAGAACTCTACCTCACAAGGTGGGTGTGTTGAGAACTCTAACCCACAAGGTGGGTGTGTTTAGAACTCTAACTCACAAGGTGGGTGTGTTTAGAACTCTAACCCACAAGGTGGGTGTGTTTAGAACTCTACCTCACAAGGTGGGTGTGTTGAGAACTCTAACCCACAAGGTGGGTGTCTTGAGAACTCTACCCCACAAGGTGGGTGTGTTGAGAACTCTACCTCACAAGGTGGGTGTGTTGAGAACTCTACCTCACAAGGTTGGTGTGTTGAGAACTCTACCTCACAAGGTGGGTGTCTTGAGAACTCTACCTCACAAGGTGGGTGTGTTTAGAACTCTACCTCACAAGGTGGGTGTGTTTAGAACTCTACCTCACAAGGTGGGTGTGTTGAGAACTCTACCTCACAAGGTGGGTGTGTTGAGAACTCTACCTCACAAGGTGGGTGTGTTGAGAATTTATATAGAATTTATATTTTTGATCAGTGTATTTAATCAGGCGATGTCAAGTGAGACCATGGTTTAATTTCAATGGTTCCCCTAAGACCGCAAAGCAAAATATATAAAAATGAGAGGTACATTATATTGGAACATCACAGCATCAGAACCTAGTTACTAAATCAATCAAAACAATTGCACACCTCAGTGAACTAATTTATCATCAGAGTTTTTAAATGCCCAAGTGGCACCAGGGAATCAAAATGCATTGAATTTTGTAAGTGACTCCAAAAATGTGGAGCATGAAAACTAAAAGCAGATTTAACTCATTCCATGGAGATCCGAGGAATCTGAAGAGCTAATCAACCCCGTGAAAGGGCTTGGTATCTCATTATTTTATACTAACAATGAAGTTTAGTAAATTGGAAGCTTTGTAAACAAAAAGGAAGTAATGATGGTACTGGGCCGAGGACACGCACCTCAGGGCGAGTGCAGGGAGGAGAAACAGGGAGCACTGTGCTCTGGAGACGCACAGGAAGCCTGGTGCGGGGGGCTGCCACCGGAGGGCTGGTGCGTGGAGGTGGCACCGGATAGACCGGACCGTGGAGGTGTACTGGAGATCTTGAGAGCAAGGCTGGCACCAACCGTCCTGGCTGGATCCTCACCCTAGCCCGGTAGATGCGGGGAGCTGGGATGTAACGCACGCGTACTGGGGACACCGTGCGCTCCACCGCTTAACACGGTGCCTGAACAGTACAACGCCCGCCACGGTAAGCACGGCTCGGAGAACTGTAACGCTGAGCTGGCACAGAACGTGCAAGGCTAGGGAGGCGCACAGGAGGCCTGGTGCGTGGGGCTGGCACAGTCTTCACCAGCATGCACCTCAGAACGAGTATGGAGGGCTGACCCAGGTGACATCAAATCCTCGACACGCTCAGTCGGGTGGATGTCGTGCCTCAAGCACCAACACAGCACCTCCCTCATAACTCTCTCCTCCAATCTCCCCATTAACTCCTTCACCGTCTCTGCTTCGATCACCTCCAATACCGCCTTGACTGGCTCTGGTTCCATCCTTGGCTCCTTACAGTAAGCAGGGGGAGTTGGCTCAAGTCTGACTCCTGACTCTGCCACACTCTCCCTGTGCTCCCCCTCCAAGAAATTATTGGGGCTGCCTCTCGGGCTTCCAGCCGCGCCGCCGTGCTGCGTCCTCATACCAGCGCCTCTCGGCTTTCGCTGCCTCCAGCTCTGCCTTGGGGCGGTGATATTCCCCTGGCTGTGCCCAGGGTTCTTTGCCGTCCAGAATCTCCTCCCAAGTCCAGAAGTTCTGAGATCGCTGCTGCTGGCCGTTACCACGCTGCTTGGTCCATTGTTGGTGGGTTATTCTGTCACGATAGTCGTATGGAGGAGACCAAAGTGCAGCGTAGTGTGAATGCATACTTTAATGAAAGACGGAAAAAATCACGAAGTACACTAAAACAAACTAACTAACAAGACAAACTAACAAGACAAACTAACAAGACAAACTAACAAGACAAACTAACAAGACAAACTAACAAGACAAACTAACAAGACAAACTAACAAGACAAACTAACAAGACAAACTAACAAGACAAACTAACAAGACAAACTAACAAGACAAACTAACAAGACAAACTAACAAGACAAACTAACAAGACAAACTAACTAGACAAACTAACTAGACAAACTAACTAGACAAACTAACTAGACAAACTAACTAGACAAACTAACTAGACAAACTAACTAGACAAACTAACTAGACAAACTAACTAGACAAACTAACTAGACAAACTAACTAGACAAACTAACTAGACAAACTAACTAGACAAACTAACTAGACAAACTAACTAGACAAACTAACTAGACAAACTAACTAGACAAACTAACAAGACAAACTAACAAGACAAACTAACAAGACAAACTAACAAGACAAACTAACAAGACAAACTAACAAGACAAACTAACAAGACAAACTAACAAGACAAACTAACAAGACAAACTAACAAGACAAACTAACAAGACAAACTAACAAGACAAACTAACAAGACAAACTAACAAGACAAACTAACAAGACAAACGTGACTGCTAACGAAACACTGTGCTAATGTTCAACATAACATAGACAATAACCCACCAACCACAATACAAAACAGGCTACCTAAATATGGTTCCCAATCAGAGACAACGACAAACACCTGC
>NC_048593.1:46632616-46690116 GCF_013265735.2 Oncorhynchus mykiss
CACAGTTGACTCCCTGGCCGATGATTTGTTTACCTCTGGATAACATGAAAACAGCCTAACCAGCTCTGCTGGCAACAATTTCATTACGCTTTTTTGCCGACGTTTACTGACAGCGGCCATATTCAACGGGTGTTGTACACTTTAGCTTAAGACATGAAGCTAGCTAGCTAGCTAGCTAGATAAACAATGAACCTAGCTTGGTAAACAATGACCCTAGATAGGTAAACAATGAACCTAGCTAGCTAGGTAAACAATGAACCTGGCTAGCTAGGTAAACAATGAACCTAGCTAGGTAAACAATGAACCTAGCTAGGTAAACAACGTGTAAGATCACACATGTCATGTAACATTACCTAACGAACCAGCCAGATAACGTTAACATGAAGCTAGCTAGCTAGCTAGGTAAACAATGAACCTAGCTTGGTAAACAATGAACCTAGCTAGGTAAACAATGAACCTAGCTAGGTAAACAATGAACCTAGCTAGCTAGGTAAACAATGAACCTAGCTAGGTAAACAATGACCCTAGATAGGTAAACAATTAACCTAGCTAGCTAGGTAAACAATGAACCTGGCTAGCTAGCTAAACAATGAACCTAGCTAGGTAAACAATGAACCTAGCTTGGTAAACAATGAACCAGGCTAGGTAAACAACGTGTAAGATCACACATGTCATGTAACGTTACCTAACGAACCAGCCAGATAACGTTAGCTTGTTAAACAATAATGAACATAGTGCCAAATCATGTCGTTACTACCCTGCATGAATCTGCTGGGAGCTAACCAAACAGGTTCAATGTTAGCTAGCTAACATTAGGCTCTAACTAGCAAAGCAAACGGTTCTGGGATACGAATAATAACGTCATACACGTAACTTTAGCTAGGGAGCCAGCCAGCTAACGTTAGCTAGCTAGCTAACAGTACACTTTAGCTTGAAATAAGACCACTTTCTGTCAAAAATTGGGTTAGGGTTAGGGGTAGTGACACCTCTAGCACTGAGAAGCAGTGACTGAGACCACTGCGCCACTTAGACCCCTATGCCACACTTGTGCCAACAGGTCACAAATCCTGCTGCTGTGATGTCACACTGTGGTATTTCACCCAGTAGATATGGGAGTTTATCAAATTTGGGTTTGTTTTCAAATTATTTGTGGGTCTGTGTAATCTGAGGGAAATATGTGTCTCTAATATGGTCATACATTGGGCAGGAGGTTAGGAAGTGCAGCTTAGTTTCCACCTCATTTTGTGGGCAGTGAGCACATAGCCTGTCTTCTCTTGAGAGCCATGTCTGCCTACGGCGGCCTTTCTCAATAGCAAGGCTATGCTCACTGAGTCTGTACATAGTCAAAGCTTTCCTTAAGTTTGTGTCAGTCACAGTGGTCAGGTATTCTGCCACTGTGTACTCTCGGTGTAGGGACAAATAGCATTCTAGTTTGCTCTGTTTTTTTGTTAATTCTTTCCAATGTGTCAAGTAATTCTCTTTTTGTTTTCTCAATATCTGGTAGTGTCTAACTGTGTTGCTCTCTCTCTCTCTCTCTCTCTCTCTCTCTCTCTCTCTCTCTCTCTCTCTCTCTCTCTCTTATCCTCTATTCTTTTCTCTTCTTCTCTCTCTGACCCCCCTCCCCATCTAGATTGTGGAGTCTAAGAGGGCTGTTATGGAGGGGATGGTTCCACAGGATGTCAACGGGTTGAACAAATAAACCCCACATTATCTTAACACCTCATTGGCTACACACACACACACACACACACACACACACACACACACACACACACACACACACACACACACACACACACACACACACACACACACACACACACACACACACACCTCCTTGGCCCTGACCCCTGTGCCCCAATGAAGATGAGACAGAGGGGTATACTGCAAGGCAAGATCAATGAGTTGGCAGTTAACTTTTATAAACAATCAGAAATAACTATTGATTTGCTGGTTAATTAAGAATGCTAAACTGTTTAAACTGATTATTTGAGTCAATAAGACCATGCCTATTTCAAGCTTATCATTCTAAAAATAAAAATAGTTATTTCATAATATTTAGGCAAAACAGCTGGCTTACTGATTAATCCTGCTTTGTAGTATAGAGAGACAGAACAGGTGGTAATATACCTGGGTTGAAGAGAGACAGAACAGGTGGTAATATACCTGGGTTGAAGAGAGACAGAACAGGTGGTAATATACCTGGGTTGAAGAGAGACAGAACAGGTGGTAGTATACCTGGGTTGAAGAGAGGGAGACAGAACAGGTGGTAGTATACCTGGGTTGAAGAGAGGGAGACAGAACAGGTGGTAGTATACCTGGGTTGAAGAGAGAGAGACAGAACAGGTGGTAATATACCTGGGTTGAAGAGAGACAGAACATGTGGTAATATACCTGGGTTGAAGAGAGGGAGACAGAACAGGTGGTAGTATACCTGGGTTGAAGAGAGAGAGAACAGGTGGTAATATACCTGGGTTGAAGAGAGGGAGACAGAACAGGTGGTAGTATACCTGGGTTGAAGAGAGAGAGACAGAACAGGTGGTAGTATACCTGGGTTGAAGAGAGACAGAACAGGTGGTAGTATACCTGGGTTGAAGAGAGACAGAACAGGTGGTAATATACCTGGGTTGAAGAGAGACAGAACAGGTGGTAATATACCTGGGTTGAAGAGAGGGAGACAGAACAGGTGGTAGTATACCTGGGTTGAAGAGAGACAGAACATGTGGTAATATACCTGGGTTGAAGAGAGGGAGACAGAACAGGTGGTAGTATACCTGGGTTGAAGAGAGAGAGACAGAACAGGTGGTAGTATACCTGGGTTGAAGAGAGGCAGAACAGGTGGTAATATACCTGGGTTGAAGAGAGACAGAACAGGTGGTAATATACCTGGGTTGAAGAGAGACAGAACAGGTGGTAATATACCTGGGTTGAAGAGAGACAGAACAGGTGGTAATATACCTGGGTTGAAGAGAGGCAGAACAGGTGGTAGTATACCTGGGTTGAAGAGAGACAGAACATGTGGTAATATACCTGGGTTGAAGAGAGGGAGACAGAACAGGTGGTAGTATACCTGGGTTGAAGAGAGAGAGACAGAACAGGTGGTAGTATACCTGGGTTGAAGAGAGACAGAACAGGTGGTAATATACCTGGGTTGAAGAGAGACAGAACAGGTGGTAATATACCTGGGTTGAAGAGAGGCAGAACAGGTGGTAATATACCTGGGTTGAAGAGAGACAGAACAGGTGGTAATATACCTGGGTTGAAGAGAGACAGAACTGGTGGTAATATACCTGGGTTGAAGAGAGAGAGAGTTTTATTGTTATCATAATTATACATGGGTACATAAATCGACAATGAGACTTTCTAAATGAATAGTATATTTGAATATATTTGAATATGAATTAATAGTATATTTGAACATGAATACATATTATTTTTGAATATGAATGAGTAGTATATTTGAATATGAATAAATCTGATATTTGAATATGAATTAATAATATATTTGAATATGAATAGTATATTTGAATATGAATATTATATTAGACCGTGAATAAATATTATATTTGAATATGAATGAATCGTATATTTGAATATTAATAAAATCTTATTTTTGAATATGAATGAATAGTATATTTGAATATATATGAGTATTTTAATCTGATGTATTGTATTCTGTCTGTAATGTTTCCCTCTGTGATCAGGGTGACTACAGGATGCTGTATGAATCTGATGTATTGTATTCTGTCTGTAATGTTTCCCTCTGTGATCAGGGTGACTACAGGATGCTGTATGAATCTGATGTATTGTATTCTGTCTGTAATGTTTCCCTCTGTGATCAGGGTGACTCCAGGATGCTGTATGGGTCTGATGTGTTGTATTCTGTCTGTAATGTTTCCCTCTGTGATCAGGGTGACTCCAGGATGCTGTATGGGTCTGATGTGTTGTATTCTGTCTGTAATGTTTCCCTCTGTGATCAGGGTGACTACAGGATGCTGTATGAATCTGATGTATTGTATTCTGTCTGTAATGTTTCCCTCTGTGATCAGGGTGACTCCAGGATGCTGTATGGGTCTGATGTGTTGTATTCTGTCTGTAATGTTTCCCTCTGTGATCAGGGTGACTCCAGGATGCTGTATGGGTCTGATGTGTTGTATTCTGTCTGTAATGTTTCCCTCTGTGATCAGGGTGACTACAGATGCTGTATGAATCTGATGTGTTGTATTCTGTCTGTAATGTTTCCCTCTGTGATCAGGGTGACTACAGGATGCTGTATGAATCTGATGTGTTGTATTCTGTCTGTAATGTTTCCCTCTGTGATCAGGGTGACTACAGGATGCTGTATGGGTCTGATGTGTTGTATTCTGTCTGTAATGTTTCCCTCTGTGATCAGGGTGACTCCAGGATGCTGTATGGGTCTGATGTGTTGTATTCTGTCTGCAATGTTTCCCTCTGTGAACAGGGTGACTCCAGGATGCTGTATGGGTCTGATGTGTTGTATTCTGTCTGCAATGTTTCCCTCTGTGAACAGGGTGACTCCAGGATGCTGTATGGGTCTGATGTGTTGTATTCTGTCTGTAATGTTTCCCTCTCTGATCAGGGTGACTCCAGGATGCTGTATGGGTCTGATGTATTGTATTCTGTCTGTAATGTTTCCCTCTGTGATCAGGGTGACTCCAGGATGCTGTATGGGTCTGATGTGTTGTATTCTGTCTGTAATGTTTCCCTCTGTGATCAGGGTGACTACAGATGCTGTATGAATCTGATGTGTTGTATTCTGTCTGTAATGTTTCCCTCTGTGATCAGGGTGACTACAGGATGCTGTATGGGTCTGATGTGTTGTATTCTGTCTATAATGTTTCCCTCTGTGATCAGGGTGACTACAGATGCTGTATGAATCTGATGTGTTGTATTCTGTCTGTAATGTTTCCCTCTGTGATCAGGGTGACTACAGGATGCTGTATGAATCTGATGTGTTGTATTCTGTCTGTAATGTTTCCCTCTGTGATCAGGGTGACTCCAGGATGCTGTATGGGTCTGATGTGTTGTATTCTGTCTGTAATGTTTCCCTCTGTGATCAGGGTGACTACAGATGCTGTATGAATCTGATGTGTTGTATTCTGTCTGTAATGTTTCCCTCTGTGATCAGGGTGACTCCAGGATGCTGTATGGGTCTGATGTGTTGTATTCTGTCTGTAATGTTTCCCTCTGTGATCAGGGTGACTCCAGGATGCTGTATGGGTCTGATGTGTTGTATTCTGTCTGTAATGTTTCCCTCTGTGATCAGGGTGACTCCAGGATGCTGTATGAATCTGATGTGTTGTATTCTGTCTGTAATGTTTCCCTCTGTGATCAGGGTGACTACAGATGCTGTATGAATCTGATGTGTTGTATTCTGTCTGTAATGTTTCCCTCTGTGATCAGGGTGACTCCAGGATGCTGTATGGGTCTGATGTGTTGTATTCTGTCTGTAATGTTTCCCTCTGTGATCAGAGTGACTCCAGGATGCTGTATGAATCTGATGTGTTGTATTCTGTCTGCAATGTTTCCCTCTGTGATCAGGGTGACTACAGGATGCTGTATGGGTCTGATGTGTTGTATTCTGTCTGTAATGTTTCCCTCTGTGATCAGGGTGACTCCAGGATGCTGTATGGGTCTGATGTGTTGTATTCTGTCTGTAATGTTTCCCTCTGTGATCAGGGTGACTCCAGGATGCTGTATGGGTCTGATGTGTTGTATTCTGTCTGTAATGTTTCCCTCAGTGATCAGGGTGACTACAGATGCTGTATGAATCTGATGTGTTTTATTCTGTCTGTAATGTTTCCCTCTGTAATCAGGGTGACTACAGGATGCTGTATGAATCTGATGTGTTGTATTCTGTCTGTAATGTTTCCCTCTGTGAACAGGGTGACTCCAGGATGCTGTATGAATCTGATGTGTTGTATTCTGTCTGTAATGTTTCCCTCTGTAATCAGGGTGACTACAGGATGCTGTATGAATCTGATGTGTTGTATTCTGTCTGTAATGTTTCCCTCTGTAATCAGGGTGACTACAGGATGCTGTATGAATCTGATGTGTTGTATTCTGTCTGTAATGTTTCCCTCTGTGAACAGGGTGACTCCAGGATGCTGTATGAATCTGATGTGTTGTATTCTGTCTGTAATGTTTCCCTCTGTGATCAGGGTGACTACAGGATGCTGTATGAATCTGATGTGTTGTATTCTGTCTGTAATGTTTCCCTCTGTGATCAGGGTGACTCCAGGATGCTGTATGAATCTGATGTGTTGTATTCTGTCTGTAATGTTTCCCTCTGTGATCAGGGTGACTACAGGATGCTGTATGAATCTGATGTGTTGTATTCTGTCTGTAATGTTTCCCTCTGTGATCAGGGTGACTCCAGGATGCTGTATGGGTCTGATGTGTTGTATTCTGTCTGTAATGTTTCCCTCTGTGATCAGGGTGACTCCAGGATGCTGTATGGGTCTGATGTGTTGTATTCTGTCTGTAATGTTTCCCTCTGTGATCAGGGTGACTACAGATGCTGTATGAATCTGATGTGTTGTATTCTGTCTGTAATGTTTCCCTCTGTGATCAGGGTGACTACAGGATGCTGTATGAATCTGATGTGTTGTATTCTGTCTGTAATGTTTCCCTCTGTGATCAGGGTGACTCCAGGATGCTGTATGGGTCTGATGTGTTGTATTCTGTCTGTAATGTTTCCCTCTGTGATCAGGGTGACTCCAGGATGCTGTATGGGTCTGATGTGTTGTATTCTGTCTGTAATGTTTCCCTCTGTGATCAGGGTGACTCCAGGATGCTGTATGGGTCTGATGTGTTGTATTCTGTCTGTAATGTTTCCCTCTGTGATCAGGGTGACTCCAGGATGCTGTATGGGTCTGATGTGTTGTATTCTGTCTGTAATGTTTCCCTCTGTGATCAGGGTGACTCCAGGATGCTGTATGGGTCTGATGTGTTGTATTCTGTCTGTAATGTTTCCCTCTGTAATCAGAGTGACTCCAGGATGCTGTATGAATCTGATGTGTTGTATTCTGTCTGTAATGTTTCCCTCTGTAATCAGGGTGACTACAGGATGCTGTATGAATCTGATGTGTTGTATTCTGTCTGTAATGTTTCCCTCTCTGATCAGGGTGACTCCAGGATGCTGTATGGGTCTGATGTGTTGTATTCTGTCTGTAATGTTTCCCTCTGTGATCAGGGTGACTCCAGGATGCTGTATGGGTCTGATGTGTTGTATTCTGTCTGTAATGTTTCCCTCTGTGATCAGGGTGACTCCAGGATGCTGTATGGGTCTTAGAGTGAAACACAAATAGCACAACTAATGTTCAAACACATGTTCAAAATGCCAGGATTAATGGCATTGTATAATTTGTTTGTTTATTTGTGTGTTTACTTGTGACTGTGTATTTTTGCCACAATATTTGTCTGATTTGATACTAGTCGGCAGGTATTTTACCTCTGGACTATACGTTGATGCTATCATCATATAGAAGGTAGTCAAATTAAACCAAATCTAAAGTTTATTTGTCACGTGCGCTGAATACAACAGGTGTAGTAGACCTTACAGTGAAATGCTGAATACAACAGGTGTAGTAGACCTTACAGTGAAATGCTGAATACAACAGGTGTAGTAGACCTCACAGTGAAATGCTGAATACAACAGGTGTAGTAGACCACACAGTGAAATGCTGAATACAACAGGTGTAGTAGACCTCACAGTGAAATGCTGAATACAACAGGTGTAGTAGACCTCACAGTGAAATGCTGAATACAACAGGTGTAGTAGACCTTACAGTGAAATGCTAAATACAACAGGTGTCGACTTTACATTGAAATGCTGAATACAACAGGTGTAGTAGACCTTACAGTGAAATGCTGAATACAACAGGTGTAGTAGACCTTACAGTGAAATGCTGAATACAACATGTGTAGTAGACCTTACAGTGAAATGCTGAATACAACAGGTGTAGTAGACCTTACAGTGAAATGCTGAATACAACAGGTGTAGTAGACCTTACAGTGAAATGCTGAATACAACAGGTGTAGTAGACCTTACAGTGAAATGCTGAATACAACAGGTGTAGTAGACCTTACAGTGAAATGCTGAATACAACAGGTGTAGTAGACCTTACAGTGAAATGCTGAATACAACAGGTGTAGTAGACCTTACAGTGAAATGCTGAATACAACAGGTGTAGTAGACCTTACAGTGAAATGCTGAATACAACAGGTGTAATAGACCTTACAGTGAAATGCTGAATACAACAGGTGTAGTAGACCTGACAGTGTAATGCTGAATACAACAGGTGTAGTAGAACTTACAGTGAAATGCTGAATACAACAGGTGTAGTAGACCTTACAGTGAAATGCTGAATACAACAGGTGTAGTGAAAGGCTTACAGTGAAAGGCTGAATACAACAGGTGTAGTAGACCTGACAGTGAAATGCTGAATACAACAGGTGTAGTAGAACTTACAGTGAAATGCTGAATACAACAGGTGTAGTGAAAGGCTTACAGTGAAATGCTGAATACAACAGGTGTAGTAGACCTTACAGTGAAATGCTGAATACAACAGGTTTATTAGACCTTACAGTGAAATGCTGAATACAACAGGTGTAGTAGACCTTACAGTGAAATGCTGAATACAACAGGTGTAGTAGACCTTACAGTGAAATGCTGAATACAACAGGTGTAGTAGACCTGACAGTGTAATGCTGAATACAACAGGTAGACCTGACAGTGAAATGCTGAATACAACAGGTGTAGTAGACCTTACAGTGAAATGCTGAATACAACAGGTGTAGTAGACCTTACAGTGAAATGCTGAATACAACAGGTGTAGTGAAAGGCTTACAGTGAAAGGCTGAATACAACAGGTGTAGTAGACCTTACAGTGAAATGCTGAATACAACAGGTGTAGTAGACCTTACAGTGAAATGCTGAATACAACAGGTGTAGTAGACCTTATAGTGAAATGCTGAATACAGCAGGTGTAGTAGACCTTACAGTGAAATGCTGAATACAACAGGTGTAGTAGACCTTACAGTGAAATGCTGAATACAACAGGTGTAGTAGACCTTACAGTGAAATGCTGAATACAACAGGTGTAGTAGACCTTACAGTGAAATGCTGAATACAACAGGTGTAGTAGACCTTACAGTGAAATGCTGAATACAACAGGTGTAGTAGACCTTACAGTGAAATGCTGAATACAACAGGTGTAGTAGACCTTACAGTGAAATGCTGAATACAACAGGTGTAGTAGACCTTACAGTGAAATGCTGAATACAACAGGTGTAGCAGACCTTACAGTGAAATGCTGAATACAACAGGTGTAGTAGACCTTACAGTGAAATGCTGAATACAACAGGTGTAGTAGACCTTACAGTGAAATGCTGAATACAACAGGTGTAGCAGACCTTACAGTGAAATGCTTACTTACAGGCTCTAACCAATAGTGCAAAACATGTATTAGGTGAACAATAGGTAAGTAAAGAAATAAAACAACAGTATAAAGACAGGTTACATACAGTAGAGAGGCTATATACAGTAGCGAGGCTATATACAGTAGAGAGGCTATATTCAGTAGAGAGGCTATATACAGTAGAGGGGCTATACACAGTAGACAGGCTATAGACAGTAGAGAGGCTATATACAGTAGAAAGGCTATATACAGTAGAGAGGATATATACAGTAGAGAGGCTATATACAGTAGAGAGGCTATATATAGTAGAGAGGTTATATACAGTAGTGAGGCTATAGACAGTAGTGAGGCTATAGACAGTAGAGAAGCTATATACAGTAGAGAGGCTACATACAGTAGAGAGGCTATATACAGTAGAGAGAATACATACAGTAGAGAGGCTATAACAGTAGAGAGGATATATACAGTAGAGAGGCTATATACAGTAGAGAGGCTATATACAGTAGAGAGGCTATATACAGTAGAGAGGCTATATACAGTAGTGAGGCTATATACAGTAGAGATGCTATATACAGTATAGAGGCTATAGACAGTAGAGAGGCTATGTACAGTAGAGATGCTATATACAGTAGAGAGGCTATATACAGTAGAGAGGCTATATACAGTAGAGAGGCTATATACAGTAGAGAGGCTATATACAGTAGAGAGGCTATATACAGTAGAGAGGCTATATACAGTAGAGAGGCTATATACAGTAGAGAGGCTATATACAGTAGCGAGGCTACATACAGACACCTGTTAGTCAGGCTGATTGAGGCAGTATGTACATGTAGATATGGTTAAAGTGACTATGCATATAGTCCTCCGGACGTAGATATGTTAACGACGTGGCGCGTGTTGACCACTCCACCATGGGCATACAATACAGTATGTACCTGATCTCTACATGAATGTGTCTCTGAAATCATGCCTTTAGTATGTTGTTGATTTTGGGATTGAACTACCTTCCACCACTTTATGAAGAGAAACAATGGCTGGATTTTCTTACTGCTGACGCTAATGTAGCAAATATATTCACATGCACATTTTTTATTGTAGGAAATCTTATTAAAACTGTTTAAAAATAAATCTGGACTGTGAACTGTTTTCATTTTGAGGCAATTATTAGATGGGTCGGAAAACCACATCAGTTAAAAACTGATGGGTCGGTAAACCACATCAATTAAAAGCTGATGGGTCGGTAAACCACATCAATTAAAAGCTGATGGGTCGGTAAACCACATCAGTTATAAACTGATGGGTGGGTAAACTAGATCAGTTATAAACTGATGGGTGGGTAAACTAGATCAGTTATAAACTGATGGGTCGGTAAACTAGATCAGGTGAGAACTGATGGGTCGGTAAACTAGATCAGGTGAGAACTGATGGGTCAGTAAACCACATCAATTAAAAGCTGATGGGTCGGTAAACCACATCAGTTATAAACTGATGGGTGGGTAAACCACATCAGTTATAAACTGATGGGTGGGTAAACCACATCAGTTAAAAGCTGATGGGTCGGTAAACTAGATCAGTTATAAACTGATGGGTGGGTAAACTAGATCAGTTATAAACTGATGGGTGGGTAAACCACATCAGTTATAAACTGATGGGTGGGTAAACTAGATCAGTTATAAACTGATGGGTGGGTAAACTAGATCAGTTATAAACTGATGGGTCGGTAAACTAGATCAGGTGAGAACAGATGGGTAACACTGATGACATTGTTAACTAGTCTCATAACACTGATGATATTGTTAACTAGTCTCATAACACTGATGACATTGTTAACTAGTCTCATAACACTGATGACATTGTTAACTAGTCTCATAACACTGATGAAATTGTTAACTAGTCTCATAACACTGATGACATTGTTAACTAGTCTCATAACACTGATGATTTTGTTAACTAGTCTCATAACACTGATGATATTGTTAACTAGTCTCATAACACTGATGATATTGTTAACTAGCTCTCATAACACTGATGACATTGTTAACTAGTCTCATAACACTGATGACATTGTTAACTAGTCTCATAACACTGATGATATTGTTAACTAGTCTCATAACACTGATGACATTGTTAACTAGTCTCATAACACTGATGACATTGTTAACTAGTCTCATAACACTGATGAAATTGTTAACTAGTCTCATAACACTGATGACATTGTTAACTAGTCTCATAACACTGATGATTTTGTTAACTAGTCTCATAACACTGATGATATTGTTAACTAGTCTCATAACACTGATGATATTGTTAACTAGCTCTCATAACACTGATGACATTGTTAACTAGTCTCATAACACTGATGATATTGTTAACTAGCTCTCATAACACTGATGATATTGTTAACTAGTCTCATAACACTGATGACATTGTTAACTAGCTCTCATAACACTGATGATATTGTTAACTAGCTCTCATAACACTGATGATATTGTTAACTAGGTCTCATAACACTGATGACATTGTTAACTAGCTCTCATAACACTGATGATATTGTTAACTAGGTCTCATAACACTGAAGATATTGTTAACTAGGTCTCATAACACTGATGACATTGTTAACTAGCTCTCATAACACTGATGATAAGATTAACTAGGTCTCATAACACTGATGATATTGTTAACTAGCTCTCATAACACTGATGATATTGTTAACTAGGTCTCATAACACTGATGATGTTGTTAACTAGCTCTCATAACACTGATGATATTGTTAACTAGGTCTCATAACACTGATGATATTGTTAACTAGTCTCATAACACTGATGACATTGTTAACTAGGTCTCATAACACTGATGATATTGTTAACTAGGTCTCATAACACTGATGATATTGTTAACTTGTCTCATAACACTGATGACATTATTCATCAGGTCTGTCACGTAGAGTAGGCCAGAAGGCTAAACTGGAAAACCTCTATCAAATAAAAAAGATGGCGGAGCCTCAAAGTACTTCTGTGCTTCTGGGTGTTTATTTACAGAGTGAATCCGGAGGAAAAACAGTACTGCCATCCAAAGTATTCATTATGGGACAGCTAAAAACAATGCTGCCAAATCAACAGCTCAATCCAATATGGTTCCCCCCTTGAACTGAAAGAGAGGCTCCTTTTATAGGGGAAGCCCCTCCCATCAGAACATACCCAGTGTCACGTCCTGACCTTACTTCCTTTTTTATGTCTGTTTTAGTTTGGTCAGGGCGTGAGTTGGGGTGGTCAGGGCGTGAGTTGGGGTGGTCAGGGCGTGGGTTGGGGTGGTCAGGGCGTGAGCTGGGGTGGTCAGGGCGTGAGCTGGGGTGGTCAGGGCGTGAGTTGGGGTGGTCAGGGCGTGAGTTGGGGTGGTCAGGGCGTGAGTTGGGGTGGTCAGGGCGTGAGTTGGGGTGGTCAGGGCGTGAGTTGAGTTGGTCAGGGCGTGAGTTGGGGTGGTCAGGGCGTGAGCTGGGGTGGTCAGGGCGTGAGCTGGGGTGGTCAGGGCGTGAGTTGGGGTGGGCATTCTATGTTTTGTAGTCTAGGTTTTGTGTTTGGCCTGGTATGGTTCCCAATCAGAGGCAGCTGGCAATCGTTGTCTCTGATTTAGAACCATACTTAGGCAGCCTGTTTTCCCACCTGTGTTTGTGGGTAGTTGTTTTCTGTCTTTGTGTGTCCTGCACCAGACAGAACTGTTTCGTTTGTTCCGTTTTGTTGTTTTTTTGTTCTAGTGTTCAGATTCTTTATTAAATCTACCATGAACATGTACCACGCTGCACCTTGGTCCACTTCCTCTCCTTCCAACAGCCGTTACACCCAGCACTAATTAATTTAGCAATTACCTTTGTCAAAGCCAACATTTTCCACTCAGCTAAACATACTGAAGGATATCCATTGCAACACGTTTCTCATGATGCAATATACCAATATAACACATTTACAAAATCCCATCCCTATGAACATGAAGTCTTCCAATATGCCCATTCACATGAACGAGCCATTCAGGACAGACACTACAAAGCCAGCCCGATTACCGTAGCTCTGGTCCTTATCCCAGCCCGATTACCGTAGCTCTGGTCCTTATCCCAGCCCGATTACCGTAGCTCTGGTCCTTATCCCAGCATACCCGGAAGCTACAGAGACGGAGAGAGAGGAAACGAACCAAACAAAGAGCCCGCTCATCCATAACATTGATAAGTACAATAAATGTTGTTTAAATTAAACTTGAACGCTTGTCTGTATATTCTTTATACCATAACCTGTTACTGACTGAAGGTGAGAATAAAGTGAGTCATGTATGTACTAAGATAGGGACGTTAACTTGTGTGTCGACCCATCATTGTTAACGTAGCTGATAAAGGAGCAGGGAGGCGCGATGAATGTGTTAGTGTACCAAACGCAGCCAGCAGCCAGTGACTTCTCCATCACATTACCTTCCTCCTCTCCTGAAGCATCCAGGTGAGCCGGGACAGGTAGTCCGCCGTGACGTTTTCTTTTCCTGCCTTGTGACGGACACAGAACCTGAAGGGCTGGAGCTCCAGATACCACCTGGTCACGCGAGAATTACGGTCCTTCATGGTCTGGATCCAGGTCAAGGCTCCGTGTGATCCGTGTGCAGATCAAATTCTCTCCCAAGAAGTTAGTAACGGAGGCTATCTAGTACCCACTTTATAGCCAGGCACTCCTTCTCGATTGTTGAATACCTGGTTTCCCTGGACAACAGCTTCCGACTCAGGTACAGCAGGGGACGCTCTTCTCCTGGCTCCCCTTGGGCCAGTACAGCTCCAATTCCCACAGCCGAAGTGTCCACCTGTACGAGAAACCGCTTCTGAAAATCAGGGGTTGGAGAACAGGGAAGAAGCACAGGTTTTTTTTCAGTTTCATGAAGGCTTCCTCACACTCCTCAGTCCACTTCACAGGGTTGCTGGCCACCTTTGAAGTGAGGTTGGTCAGAGGGACAGCGATGGTTGAAAACTGCGGACTGAATCTCCGGTACCAACCTGCCAGACCTAGGATGGACTCCACAATGTCCACCTGAGTCCGAACTTCACCTTTACCCAGCTGGTAACCCAGGTACTTTGTCTCCTGTTTCGCACACTCACACTTCAGGAGGTTAAGTGTGAGTCCTGCATCATGGATCTTCCCCAGGACTCTGCTAAGATGCTGTATGTGCTCCTCCCAGGAGTGGCTGTAGATCATCACGTTGTCCAAGTAAGCAGCACAGCAATCATCACAGTCCTCGAGGACCTTGTCCATCTGCCTCTGGAAAGTCGCAGGGGCCCCATGAAGGCCAAACGGCCTGGAACAGGACCATCGGCGTCCGGAAGGCAGTGTACGCCTTGGATTGTTCGTCCAGGGGCACCTGCCAGTACCCTTTGCAGAAATCCAACGTGGTGATGTAATGAGCTCTACCTATTCTCTCCAGTAAGTCATCAATGCAGGGCATGGGGTAGGTATCAAACTGGGAGATGGCATTCACCTTACGGAAGTCCATGCAGACACGCAAAGACCCATCCTTCTTTGGGACAATGACAATAGGGCTGCTCCATTCACTTGAAGACGGCTCGACAACATCCATCTCTATCATGGTGTGGACCTCTTCTTCCTTGAGGGCTACCACCAGCCTCTCAGGCACACGGTATTGATGCTGGCGGACAGGGTTCTGTTCAGGCTTAAAACAGATGACATGTTCCAGGACTTTGGTTCTTCCTGAAGAGGGCCGGATACTTTCCAAACTGCTGCTTCAGCTCATCTTGCTTGTATTCTTCCAAGTGAGCCAGTATGACTTGTGCTTGTCCTTTCCATGCCTTTGTGACCCCCTCCGACTCGTCCTCTTCTTCTACTCTGCAGACCAGAAATGAGAACATAATTTACCAGAGCCTGGAACACGGCAGGGGCATGGTGAGGCCAAAAAGCATGACCAGATACTCGTAGTGGCCACTGGCCATTTTGAAGGTGGTCATCAATCAATCAAATTTATTTTATATAGCCCTTCGTACATCAGCTGATATCTCAAAGTGCTGTACAGAAACCCAGCCTAAAACCCCAAAACAGCAAGCAATGCAGGTGAAGAAGCACGGTGGCTAGGAAAAACTCCCTAGAAAGGCCAAAACCTAGGAAGAAACCTAGAGAGGAACCAGGCTATGTGGGGTGGCCAGTCCTCTTCTGTGCCGGGTGGAGATTATAACAAAACATGGTCAAGATGTTCAAATGTTCATAAATGACCAGCATGGTCGAATAATAATAAGGCAGAATAGTTGAAACTGGAGCAGCAGCACAGTCAGGTGGACTGGGGACAGCAAGGAGTCATCATGTCAGGTATTCCTGGGGCATGGTCCTAGGGCTCAGGTCCTCCGAGAGAGAGAAAGAGAGAAGGAGAGAATTAGAGAACGCACTTAGATTCGAATAGGACAGGAGAAGTACTCCAGATATAACAAACTGACCCTAGCCCCCCGACACATAAACTACTGCAGCATAAATACTGGAGGCTGAGACATCCACTCGTCCCCCTCTCATATCCGCACCACGTGGTAGGCATTCCGTAGATCCAGCTTGGAAAACACAGTGGCCCCCTGCAGTGGCTCGAAGGCCAAGGAAATGAGTGGTAGCAGGTAACAGTAATGCCATTGAGTCCCCAGTAGTCAATGCACGGGCGCAGGGTCTTGTCCTTTTTCTCTTACAAAGAAGATCCGACGGGAGAAGAAGAGTCACGGATAAATCCTGAAGCTATGGAGTCTCCAATGTAGGTCTCCATAGCCTTGGTGTCCGGTCCCGACAGAGAGTACAGACGTCCCTGGGGCAGTGTGTTGCTAGGGAGAAGGTCAATCCTGCAGTCATAGGGTCGGTGCATCAGAAGCGATGTTGCCTGGGCCTTGCTGAACACCTCCCGGAGGGCTTGGTACTCCGTGGAGGTGGCAGAGAGGTCCGGAGCACCGTCCGAGCCCCCAGGAAGACATCCCGGGGCAGGTTGCGCTGATTTCATACAATGGGCAAGGCAGAACGGACTGCAGCCCATGATGCCACCCGTAGACCAGTTGATGAGGGGATTGTGTCACTGGAGCCAGGAGAATCCCAAAACCACGGGAATCTGAGGAGATTTGATGAGCAAAAATGAAATAGTCACGCTGTGATTCCCTGACCCTTGTGGGTTGATGGGAGTGGTATTATGAGTGACCCGGCCTATAGAGCCCCCGTACAGCGCTCTAACATCCATGGGAGTGGAGAATGGCTGAGTGGGGATGTTCAGCTCGGATGCCAGTGTAGCGTCCAAAAAGCTCTCATCAGCCCCAGAGTCAATGAGGACCCAGAGAGATTTGGACTGGTTTCCCCACAGCAGATTGACATGAAAAGGGGTGCGAGCAAGGGAAGCAGAAAAGTTCTGCTATATGGCCCACCAGAGTATTCGCTCCTACCAGTGAGCCTGGTATTTTAAAGGACAAGAGGACACAAAATGGACCAAGAGTCCCGCAATACAGACAACTCTTCGTGTTAATCCTGTATTGCCGTTCCACTGGCAACAGCCCAGCTCTGCCAAAGTTGCAAAGGCTCGGGAAGCGGTGACTCTCAGTGGAGGTCAGGAAGCCTCGGGTTCTCTCGGCAACGGGACTGGATGATGCGGAGGCCAGGTGGAATCCCTGGACGAATGTGTGAAATCGGCACTGCTAACAGCTGAGTTACTGAGTTCAGCGAAACGCTCAGCCAGCGTTTCGACCCCCTCCATAAGAACACGAAGCAATTCCTCGTGCCTACCAATGGTGGCTCCTTGGGAGGAGATGGCTTGGGCAGCTCGCCCGGGTCTGCTGGGTCAGTAACGGCCAGTTCATACTATCACGTTTCAAGGTAAGACCCAGATTATAGAGTGTGTATTTGGTATATAGTGCATTTGAAAGTGTATATAGGGTATATAGCGTGTTATTTAGGGTATAAAATGTGTTATATAGGGTATATGGTGTATTATATAGTGATTATTGGGTATAAGGTGCATTCCATAGTGTGTATAAGTTATATATTGTAATATATAGTGTTTATATGGTAGATGGCATATGTATATATAATGTATATTGTGTATTATATAGGGCATGTGGTGTATTTTATATGGTATATGTCTTATATAGGATATAATATGTATTATACACGGTATGTGTCACGCCCTGGCCTTAGTTATCTGTGTTTTCTTCATTGTTTTGGTTAGGCCAGGGGGTGACATGGGTGATTTATGTGTTTTCCCTTGTCTAGGGTTTTTTGTAGATTTATGGGGTTGTGTTCTTTTAGGTGTCTAGGTAAGTCTATGGTTGCCTGGATTGGTTCTCAATCAGAGACAGGTGTTTATCGTTGTCTCTGATTGGGGGCCATATTTAGGCAGCCATGTTCTTTGGGTATTTTGTGGGTGGTTGTTTCCGGTGTCAGTGTTTGTGCCACACAGGACTGTTTCGGCTTTTCACGGTTCTTGTTTTGTAGTTGTGTTCATGTTTAGTGTCTCTTATTAAAGAACCATGAACTTCAACCACGCTGCGTTTTGGTCCGCCTCTCCTTCACAGGAAGAAAGCCGTGACAGTATGTGGTGTGTTATAGAGGGTATATGGTGTGTTATAGAGGGTATATGGTGTGTTATATAGGGTATGTGGTGTATTATAGAGGGTATATGGTGTGTTATAGAGGGTATATGGTGTGTTATATAGGGTATGTGGTGTGTTATAGAGGGTATATGGTGTGTTATAGAGGGTATATGGTGTGTTATAGAGGGTATATGGTGTGTTATAGAGGGTATATGGTGTGTTATAGAGGGTATATGGTGTGTTATATAGGGTATGTGGTGTATTATAGAGGGTATATGGTGTGTTATACAGGGTATATGGTGTGTTATATAGGGTATATGGTGTGTTATAGAGGGTATATGGTGTGTTATAGAGGGTATATGGTGTGTTATATAGGGTATGTGGTGTATTATAGAGGGTATATGGTGTGTTATAGAGGGTATATGGTGTGTTATATAGGGTATGTGGTGTGTTATAGAGGGTATATGGTGTGTTATAGAGGGTATATGGTGTGTTATATAGGGTATATGGTGTGTTATACAGGGTATATGGTGTGTTATATAGGGTATATGGTGTGTTATAGAGGGTATATGGTGTGTTATAGAGGGTATATGGTGTGTTATACAGGGTATATGGTGTTATATAGGGTATATGGTGTGTTATAGAGGGTATATGGTGTGTTATAGAGGGTATATGGTGTGTTATAGAGGGTATATGGTGTGTTAATAGGGTATATGGTGTGTTATAGAGGGTATATGGTGTGTTAATAGGGTATATGGTGTGTTATAGAGGGTATATGGTGTGTTATAGAGGGTATATGGTGTGTTATATAGGGTATATGGTGTGTTATAGAGGGTATATGGTGTGTTATAGATGGTATATGGTGTGTTATATAGGGTATATGGTGTGTTATATAGGGTATTTGGTGTATTAATGAGTATATGGTGTGTTATACAGGGTATATGGTGTGTTATACAGGGTATATGGTGTGTTATAGAGGGTATATGGTGTGTTATACAGGGTATATGGTGTGTTATAGAGGGTATATGGTGTGTTATACAGGGTATATGGTGTGTTATAGAGGGTATATAGTGTGTATAGGGTATATGGTGTGTTATAGAGGGTATATGGTGTGTTATATAGGGTATATAGTTTGTTATAGAGGGTATATGGTGTGTTATACAGGGTATATGGTGTGTTATACAGGGTGTATGGTGTGTTATACAGGGTATATGGTGTGTTATAGAGGGTATATGGTGTGTTATACAGGGTATATGGTGTGTTATAGAGGGTATATGGTGTGTTATAGAGGGTATATGGTGTGTTATACAGGGTATATGGTGTGTTATATAGGGTATATGGTGTGTTATACAGGGTATATGGTGTGTTATACAGGGTATATGGTGTGTTATAGAGGGTATATGGTGTGTTATAGAGGGTATATGGTGTGTTATAGAGGGTATATGGTGTGTTATAGAGGGTATATGGTGTGTTATAGAGGGTATATGGTGTGTTATAGAGGGTATATAGTGTGTATAGGGTATATGGTGTGTTATAGAGGGTATGTGGTGTGTTATAGAGGGTATATGGTGTGTTATAGAGGGTATATAGTGTGTTATAGAGGGTATATAGTGTGTTATATAGGGTATATGGTGTGTTATAGAGGGTATATGGTGTGTTATAGAGGGTATATGGTGTGTTATAGAGGGTATATGGTGTGTTATAGAGGGTATATGGTGTGTTTTTAGGGTATATGGTGTGTTATAGAGGGTGTGTTATATAGGGTATATGGTGTGTTATAGAGGGTATATGGTGTGTTATAGAGGGTATATGGTGTGTTATAGAGGGTATATGGTGTGTTATAGAGGGTATATGGTGTGTTATAGAGGGTATATGGTGTGTTATATAGGGTATATGGTGTGTTATATAGGGTATATGGTGTGTTATACAGGGTATATGGTGTGTTATATAGGGTATATGGTGTGTTATAGAGGGTATATGGTGTGTTATAGAGGGTATATGGTGTGTTATAGAGGGTATATAGTGTGTTATACAGGGTATATGGTGTGTTATAGAGGGTATATGGTGTGTTATAGAGGGTATATAGTGTGTATAGGGTATATGGTGTGTTATAGAGGGTATATGGTGTGTTAAACAGGGTATATGGTGTGTTATAGAGGGTATATAGTGTGTTATAGAGGGTATATAGTGTGTATAGGGTATATGGTGTGTTGTAGAGGGTATATGGTGTGTTATAGAGGGTATATGGTGTGTTATAGAGGGTACATGGTGTGTTATAGAGGGTATATGGTGTGTTTTTAGGGTATATGGTGTGTTATAGAGGGTATATGGTGTGTTATATAGGGTATATGGTGTGTTATAGAGGGTATATGATGTGTTATAGAGGGTATATGGTGTGTTATAGAGGGTATATGGTGTGTTATAGAGGGTATATGGTGTGTTATATAGGGTATATGGTGTGTTATATAGGGTATATGGTGTGTTATACAGGGTATATGGTGTGTTATATAGGTTATATGGTGTGTTATACAGGGTATATGGTGTGTTATAGAGGGTATATGGTGTGTTATACAGGGTATATGGTGTGTTATATAGGGTATATGGTGTGTTATACAGGGTATATGGTGTGTTATATAGGGTATATGGTGTGTTATAGAGGGTATATGGTGTGTTATAGAGGGTATATGGTGTGTTAATAGGGTATATGGTGTGTTATAGAGGGTATATGGTGTGTTATAGAGGGTATATGGTGTGTTATACAGGGTATATGGTGTGTTATATAGGGTATATGGTGTGTTATAGAGGGTATATGGTGTGTTATAGAGGGTATATGGTGTGTTAATAGGGTATATGGTGTGTTATAGAGGGTATATGGTGTGTTAATAGGGTATATGGTGTGTTATAGAGGGTATATGGTGTGTTATAGAGGGTATATGGTGTGTTATATAGGGTATATGTGTGTTATAGAGGGTATATGGTGTGTTATAGATGGTATATGGTGTGTTATATAGGGTATATGGTGTGTTATATAGGGTATTTGGTGTATTAATGGGTATATGGTGTGTTATACAGGGTATATGGTGTGTTATACAGGGTATATGGTGTGTTATAGAGGGTATATGGTGTGTTATAGAGGGTATATGGTGTGTTATAGAGGGTATATGGTGTGTTATATAGGGTATATGGTGTGTTATATAGGGTATGTGGTGTATTATAGAGGGTATATGGTGTGTTATAGAGGGTATATGGTGTGTTATAGAGGGTATATGGTGTGTTATAGAGGGTATATGGTGTGTTATAGAGGGTATATGGTGTGTTATATAGGGTATGTGGTGTATTATAGAGGGTATATGGTGTGTTATAGAGGGTATATGGTGTGTTTTTAGGGTATATGGTGTGTTATAGAGGGTATATGGTGTGTTATATAGGGTATATGGTGTGTTATAGAGGGTATATGGTGTGTTATAGAGGGTATATGGTGTGTTATATAGGGTATATGTGTGTTATAGAGGGTATATGGTGTGTTATATAGGGTATATGGTGTGTTATACAGGGTATATGGTGTGTTATACAGGGTATATGGTGTGTTATAGAGGGTATATGGTGTGTTATAGAGGGTATATGGTGTGTTATAGAGGGTATATGGTGTGTTATAGAGGGTATATGGTGTGTTATAGAGGGTATATGGTGTGTTATAGAGGGTATATAGTGTGTATAGGGTATATGGTGTGTTATAGAGGGTATGTGGTGTGTTATAGAGGGTATATGGTGTGTTATAGAGGGTATATAGTGTGTTATAGAGGGTATATAGTGTGTATAGGGTATATGGTGTGTTATAGAGGGTATATGGTGTGTTATAGAGGGTATATGGTGTGTTATAGAGGGTATATGGTGTGTTATAGAGGGTATATGGTGTGTTTTTAGGGTATATGGTGTGTTATAGAGGGTATATGGTGTGTTATATAGGGTATATGGTGTGTTATAGAGGGTATATGGTGTGTTATAGAGGGTATATGGTGTGTTATAGAGGGTATATGGTGTGTTATAGAGGGTATATGGTGTGTTATATAGGGTATATGGTGTGTTATATAGGGTATATGGTGTGTTATACAGGGTATATGGTGTGTTATATAGGGTATATGGTGTGTTATAGAGGGTATATAGTGTGTATAGGGTATATGGTGTGTTATAGAGGGTATATGGTGTGTTATAGAGGGTATATGGTGTGTTATAGAGGGTATATGGTGTGTTATAGAGGGTATATGGTGTGTTATAGAGGGTATATAGTGTGTTATACAGGGTATATGGTGTGTTATAGAGGGTATATGGTGTGTTATAGAGGGTATATAGTGTGTATAGGGTATATGGTGTGTTATAGAGGGTATATGGTGTGTTATACAGGGTATATGGTGTGTTATAGAGGGTTTATAGTGTGTTATAGAGGGTATATAGTGTGTATAGGGTATATGGTGTGTTATAGAGGGTATATGGTGTGTTATAGAGGGTATATGGTGTGTTATAGAGGGTATATGGTGTGTTATAGAGGGTATATGGTGTGTTTTTAGGGTATATGGTGTGTTATAGAGGGTATATGGTGTGTTATATAGGGTATATGGTGTGTTATAGAGGGTATATGGTGTGTTATAGAGGGTATATGGTGTGTTATAGAGGGTATATGGTGTGTTATAGAGGGTATATGGTGTGTTATATAGGGTATATGGTGTGTTATATAGGGTATATGGTGTGTTATACAGGGTATATGGTGTGTTATATAGGGTATATGGTGTGTTATACAGGGTATATGGTGTGTTATATAGGGTATATGGTGTGTTATACAGGGTATATGGTGTGTTATAGAGGGTATATGGTGTGTTATACAGGGTATATGGTGTGTTATATAGGGTATATGGTGTGTTATAGAGGGTATATGGTGTGTTATAGAGGGTATATGGTGTGTTAATAGGGTATATGGTGTGTTATAGAGGGTATATGGTGTGTTATAGAGGGTATATGGTGTGTTATACAGGGTATATGGTGTGTTATATAGGGTATATGGTGTGTTATAGAGGGTATATGGTGTGTTATAGAGGGTATATGGTGTGTTAATAGGGTATATGGTGTGTTATAGAGGGTATATGGTGTGTTAATAGGGTATATGGTGTGTTATAGAGGGTATATGGTGTGTTATAGAGGGTATATGGTGTGTTATAGAGGGTATATGGTGTGTTATAGAGGGTATATGGTGTGTTATAGATGGTATATGGTGTGTTATATAGGGTATATGGTGTGTTATATAGGGTATTTGGTGTATTAATGGGTATATGGTGTGTTATACAGGGTATATGGTGTGTTATACAGGGTATATGGTGTGTTATAGAGGGTATATGGTGTGTTATAGAGGGTATATGGTGTGTTATAGAGGGTATATGGTGTGTTATAGAGGGTATATGGTGTGTTATAGAGGGTATATGGTGTGTTATAGAGGGTATATGGTGTGTTATATAGGGTATGTGGTGTATTATAGAGGGTATATGGTGTGTTATAGAGGGTATATGGTGTGTTATAGAGGGTATATGGTGTGTTTTTAGGGTATATGGTGTGTTATAGAGGGTATATGGTGTGTTATATAGGGTATATGGTGTGTTATAGAGGGTATATGGTGTGTTATAGAGGGTATATGGTGTGTTATAGAGGGTATATGGTGTGTTATAGAGGGTATATGGTGTGTTATATAGGGTATATGGTGTGTTATATAGGGTATATGGTGTGTTATACAGGGTATATGGTGTGTTATATAGGGTATATGGTGTGTTATACAGGGTATATGGTGTGTTATATAGGGTATATGGTGTGTTATACAGGGTATATGGTGTGTTATATAGGGTATATGGTGTGTTATACAGGGTATATGGTGTGTTATATAGGGTATATGGTGTGTTATAGAGGGTATATGGTGTGTTATAGAGGGTATATGGTGTGTTAATAGGGTATATGGTGTGTTATAGAGGGTATATGGTGTGTTATAGAGGGTATATGGTGTGTTATACAGGGTATATGGTGTGTTATATAGGGTATATGGTGTGTTATAGAGGGTATATGGTGTGTTATAGAGGGTATATGGTGTGTTAATAGGGTATATGGTGTGTTGTAGAGGGTATATGGTGTGTTAATAGGGTATATGGTGTGTTATAGAGGGTATATGGTGTGTTATACAGGGTATATGGTGTGTTATAGAGGGTATATGGTGTGTTATAGATGGTATATGGTGTGTTATATAGGGTATATGGTGTGTTATATAGGGTATTTGGTGTATTAATGGGTATATGGTGTGTTATACAGGGTATATGGTGTGTTATACAGGGTATATGGTGTGTTATAGAGGGTATATGGTGTGTTATACAGGGTATATGGTGTGTTATAGAGGGTATATGGTGTGTTATACAGGGTATATGGTGTGTTATAGAGGGTATATAGTGTGTATAGGGTATATGGTGTGTTATAGAGGGTATATGGTGTGTTATATATGGTATATAGTTTGTTATAGAGGGTATATGGTGTGTTATACAGGGTATATGGTGTGTTATACAGGGTATATGGTGTGTTATACAGGGTATATGGTGTGTTATAGAGGGTATATGGTGTGTTATACAGGGTATATGGTGTGTTATAGAGGGTATATGGTGTGTTATAGAGGGTATATGGTGTGTTATACAGGGTATATGGTGTGTTATATAGGGTATATGGTGTGTTATACAGGGTATATGGTGTGTTATACAGGGTATATGGTGTGTTATACAGGGTATATGGTGTGTTATAGAGGGTATATGGTGTGTTATAGAGGGTATATGGTGTGTTATAGAGGGTATATGGTGTGTTATAGAGGGTATATGGTGTGTTATAGAGGGTATATAGTGTGTATAGGGTATATGGTGTGTTATAGAGGGTATGTGGTGTGTTATAGAGGGTATATGGTGTGTTATAGAGGGTATATAGTGTGTTATAGAGGGTATATAGTGTGTATAGGGTATATGGTGTGTTATAGAGGGTATATGGTGTGTTATAGAGGGTATATGGTGTGTTATAGAGGGTATATGGTGTGTTATAGAGGGTATATGGTGTGTTTTTAGGGTATATGGTGTGTTATAGAGGGTATATGGTGTGTTATATAGGGTATATGGTGTGTTATAGAGGGTATATGGTGTGTTATAGAGGGTATATGGTGTGTTATAGAGGGTATATGGTGTGTTATATAGGGTATATGGTGTGTTATATAGGGTATATGGTGTGTTATACAGGGTATATGGTGTGTTATATAGGGTATATGGTGTGTTATAGAGGGTATATAGTGTGTATAGGGTATATGGTGTGTTATAGAGGGTATATGGTGTGTTATAGAGGGTATATGGTGTGTTATAGAGGGTATATGGTGTGTTATAGAGGGTATATGGTGTGTTATAGAGGGTATATAGTGTGTTATACAGGATATATGGTGTGTTATAGAGGGTATATGGTGTGTTATAGAGGGTATATAGTGTGTATAGGGTATATGGTGTGTTATAGAGGGTATATGGTGTGTTATACAGGGTATATGGTGTGTTATAGAGGGTATATAGTGTGTTATAGAGGGTATATAGTGTGTATAGGGTATATGGTGTGTTATAGAGGGTATATGGTGTGTTATAGAGGGTATATGGTGTGTTATAGAGGGTATATGGTGTGTTATAGAGGGTATATGGTGTGTTTTTAGGGTATATGGTGTGTTATAGAGGGTATATGGTGTGTTATATAGGGTATATGGTGTGTTATAGAGGGTATATGGTGTGTTATAGAGGGTATATGGTGTGTTATAGAGGGTATATGGTGTGTTATAGAGGGTATATGGTGTGTTATATAGGGTATATGGTGTGTTATACAGGGTATATGGTGTGTTATATAGGGTATATGGTGTGTTATACAGGGTATATGGTGTGTTATATAGGGTATATGGTGTGTTATACAGGGTATATGGTGTGTTATATAGGGTATATGGTGTGTTATACAGGGTATATGGTGTGTTATATAGGATATATGGTGTGTTATAGAGGGTATATGGTGTGTTATAGAGGGTATATGGTGTGTTAATAGGGTATATGGTGTGTTATAGAGGGTATATGGTGTGTTATACAGGGTATATGGTGTGTTATATAGGGTATATGGTGTGTTATAGAGGGTATATGGTGTGTTATAGAGGGTATATGGTGTGTTAATAGGGTATATGGTGTGTTATAGAGGGTATATGGTGTGTTAATAGGGTATATTGTGTGTTATAGAGGGTATATGGTGTGTTATAGAGGGTATATGGTGTGTTATATAGGGTATATGGTGTGTTATAGAGGGTATATGGTGTGTTATAGATGGTATATGGTGTGTTATATAGGGTATATGGTGTGTTATATAGGGTATTTGGTGTATTAATGGGTATATGGTGTGTTATACAGGGTATATGGTGTGTTATACAGGGTATAGGGTGTGTTATAGAGGGTATATGGTGTGTTATACAGGGTATATGGTGTGTTATAGAGGGTATATGGTGTGTTATACAGGGTATATGGTGTGTTATAGAGGGTATATAGTGTGTATAGGGTATATGGTGTGTTATAGAGGGTATATGGTGTGTTATATAGGGTATATAGTTTGTTATAGAGGGTATATGGTGTGTTATATAGGGTATGTGGTGTATTATAGAGGGTATATGGTGTGTTATAGAGGGTATATGGTGTGTTATACAGGGTATATGGTGTGTTATAGAGGGTATATGGTGTGTTATACAGGGTATATGGTGTGTTATACAGGGTATATGGTGTGTTATACAGGGTATATGGTGTGTTATAGAGGGTATATGGTGTGTTATAGAGGGTATATGGTGTGTTATAGAGGGTATATGGTGTGTTATAAAGGGTATATGGTGTGTTATAGAGGGTATATGGTGTGTTATAGAGGGTATATGGTGTGTTATACAGGGTATATGGTGTGTTATAGAGGGTATATGGTGTGTTATACAGGGTATATGGTGTGTTATACAGGGTATATGGTGTGTTATATAGGGTATATGGTGTGTTATACAGGGTATATGGTGTGTTATACAGGGTATATGGTGTGTTATAGAGGGTATATGGTGTGTTATAGAGGGTATATGGTGTGTTATAGAGGGTATATGGTGTGTTATAGAGGGTATATGGTGTGTTATAGAGGGTATATGGTGTGTTATAGAGGGTATATAGTGTGTATAGGGTATATGGTGTGTTATAGAGGGTATGTGGTGTGTTATAGAGGGTATATGGTGTGTTATAGAGGGTATATGGTGTGTTATATAGGGTATATGGTGTGTTATAGAAGGTATATGGTGTGTTATAGAGGGTATATGGTGTGTTATAGAGGGTATATGGTGTGTTATAGAGGGTATATGGTGTGTTATAGAGGGTATATGGTGTGTTATATAGGGTATATGGTGTGTTATAGAGGGTATATGGTGTGTTATATAGGGTATATGGTGTGTTATAGAGGGTACATGGTGTGTTATAGAGGGTATATGGTGTGTTATAGAGGGTATATGGTGTGTTATACAGGGTATATGGTGTGTTATATAGGGTATATGGTGTGTTATACAGGGTATATGGTGTGTTATAGAGGGTATATGGTGTGTTATAGAGGGTATATGGTGTGTTATAGAGGGTATATGGTGTGTTATACAGGGTATATGGTGTGTTATAGAGGGTATATGGTGTGTTATATAGGGTATATGGTGTGTTATATAGGGTATATGGTGTGTTATAGAGGGTATATAGTGTGGTATAGAGGGTATATAGTGTGTATAGGGTATATGGTGTGTTATAGAGGGTATATGGTGTGTTATAGAGGGTATATGGTGTGTTATAGAGGGTATATGGTGTGTTATAGAGGGTATATGGTGTGTTATATAGGGTATGTGGTGTATTATAGAGGGTATATGGTGTGTTATAGAGGGTATATGGTGTGTTTTTAGGGTATATGGTGTGTTATAGAGGGTATATGGTGTGTTATATAGGGTATATGGTGTGTTATAGAGGGTATATGGTGTGTTATAGAGGGTATATGGTGTGTTATATAGGGTATATGTGTGTTATAGAGGGTATATGGTGTGTTATATAGGGTATATGGTGTGTTATACAGGGTATATGGTGTGTTATACAGGGTATATGGTGTGTTATAGAGGGTATATGGTGTGTTATAGAGGGTATATGGTGTGTTATAGAGGGTATATGGTGTGTTATAGAGGGTATATGGTGTGTTATAGAGGGTATATGGTGTGTTATAGAGGGTATATAGTGTGTATAGGGTATATGGTGTGTTATAGAGGGTATGTGGTGTGTTATAGAGGGTATATGGTGTGTTATAGAGGGTATATAGTGTGTTATAGAGGGTATATAGTGTGTATAGGGTATATGGTGTGTTATAGAGGGTATATGGTGTGTTATAGAGGGTATATGGTGTGTTATAGAGGGTATATGGTGTGTTATAGAGGGTATATGGTGTGTTTTTAGGGTATATGGTGTGTTATAGAGGGTATATGGTGTGTTATATAGGGTATATGGTGTGTTATAGAGGGTATATGGTGTGTTATAGAGGGTATATGGTGTGTTATAGAGGGTATATGGTGTGTTATAGAGGGTATATGGTGTGTTATATAGGGTATATGGTGTGTTATATAGGGTATATGGTGTGTTATACAGGGTATATGGTGTGTTATATAGGGTATATGGTGTGTTATAGAGGGTATATAGTGTGTATAGGGTATATGGTGTGTTATAGAGGGTATATGGTGTGTTATAGAGGGTATATGGTGTGTTATAGAGGGTATATGGTGTGTTATAGAGGGTATATGGTGTGTTATAGAGGGTATATAGTGTGTTATACAGGGTATATGGTGTGTTATAGAGGGTATATGGTGTGTTATAGAGGGTATATAGTGTGTATAGGGTATATGGTGTGTTATAGAGGGTATATGGTGTGTTATACAGGGTATATGGTGTGTTATAGAGGGTTTATAGTGTGTTATAGAGGGTATATAGTGTGTATAGGGTATATGGTGTGTTATAGAGGGTATATGGTGTGTTATAGAGGGTATATGGTGTGTTATAGAGGGTATATGGTGTGTTATAGAGGGTATATGGTGTGTTTTTAGGGTATATGGTGTGTTATAGAGGGTATATGGTGTGTTATATAGGGTATATGGTGTGTTATAGAGGGTATATGGTGTGTTATAGAGGGTATATGGTGTGTTATAGAGGGTATATGGTGTGTTATAGAGGGTATATGGTGTGTTATATAGGGTATATGGTGTGTTATATAGGGTATATGGTGTGTTATACAGGGTATATGGTGTGTTATATAGGGTATATGGTGTGTTATACAGGGTATATGGTGTGTTATATAGGGTATATGGTGTGTTATACAGGGTATATGGTGTGTTATAGAGGGTATATGGTGTGTTATACAGGGTATATGGTGTGTTATATAGGGTATATGGTGTGTTATAGAGGGTATATGGTGTGTTATAGAGGGTATATGGTGTGTTAATAGGGTATATGGTGTGTTATAGAGGGTATATGGTGTGTTATAGAGGGTATATGGTGTGTTATACAGGGTATATGGTGTGTTATATAGGGTATATGGTGTGTTATAGAGGGTATATGGTGTGTTATAGAGGGTATATGGTGTGTTAATAGGGTATATGGTGTGTTATAGAGGGTATATGGTGTGTTAATAGGGTATATGGTGTGTTATAGAGGGTATATGGTGTGTTATAGAGGGTATATGGTGTGTTATAGAGGGTATATGGTGTGTTATAGAGGGTATATGGTGTGTTATAGATGGTATATGGTGTGTTATATAGGGTATATGGTGTGTTATATAGGGTATTTGGTGTATTAATGGGTATATGGTGTGTTATACAGGGTATATGGTGTGTTATACAGGGTATATGGTGTGTTATAGAGGGTATATGGTGTGTTATAGAGGGTATATGGTGTGTTATAGAGGGTATATGGTGTGTTATAGAGGGTATATGGTGTGTTATAGAGGGTATATGGTGTGTTATAGAGGGTATATGGTGTGTTATATAGGGTATGTGGTGTATTATAGAGGGTATATGGTGTGTTATAGAGGGTATATGGTGTGTTATAGAGGGTATATGGTGTGTTTTTAGGGTATATGGTGTGTTATAGAGGGTATATGGTGTGTTATATAGGGTATATGGTGTGTTATAGAGGGTATATGGTGTGTTATAGAGGGTATATGGTGTGTTATAGAGGGTATATGGTGTGTTATAGAGGGTATATGGTGTGTTATATAGGGTATATGGTGTGTTATATAGGGTATATGGTGTGTTATACAGGGTATATGGTGTGTTATATAGGGTATATGGTGTGTTATACAGGGTATATGGTGTGTTATATAGGGTATATGGTGTGTTATACAGGGTATATGGTGTGTTATATAGGGTATATGGTGTGTTATACAGGGTATATGGTGTGTTATATAGGGTATATGGTGTGTTATAGAGGGTATATGGTGTGTTATAGAGGGTATATGGTGTGTTAATAGGGTATATGGTGTGTTATAGAGGGTATATGGTGTGTTATAGAGGGTATATGGTGTGTTATACAGGGTATATGGTGTGTTATATAGGGTATATGGTGTGTTATAGAGGGTATATGGTGTGTTATAGAGGGTATATGGTGTGTTAATAGGGTATATGGTGTGTTGTAGAGGGTATATGGTGTGTTAATAGGGTATATGGTGTGTTATAGAGGGTATATGGTGTGTTATACAGGGTATATGGTGTGTTATAGAGGGTATATGGTGTGTTATAGATGGTATATGGTGTGTTATATAGGGTATATGGTGTGTTATATAGGGTATTTGGTGTATTAATGGGTATATGGTGTGTTATACAGGGTATATGGTGTGTTATACAGGGTATATGGTGTGTTATAGAGGGTATATGGTGTGTTATACAGGGTATATGGTGTGTTATAGAGGGTATATGGTGTGTTATACAGGGTATATGGTGTGTTATAGAGGGTATATAGTGTGTATAGGGTATATGGTGTGTTATAGAGGGTATATGGTGTGTTATATATGGTATATAGTTTGTTATAGAGGGTATATGGTGTGTTATACAGGGTATATGGTGTGTTATACAGGGTATATGGTGTGTTATACAGGGTATATGGTGTGTTATAGAGGGTATATGGTGTGTTATACAGGGTATATGGTGTGTTATAGAGGGTATATGGTGTGTTATAGAGGGTATATGGTGTGTTATACAGGGTATATGGTGTGTTATATAGGGTATATGGTGTGTTATACAGGGTATATGGTGTGTTATACAGGGTATATGGTGTGTTATACAGGGTATATGGTGTGTTATAGAGGGTATATGGTGTGTTATAGAGGGTATATGGTGTGTTATAGAGGGTATATGGTGTGTTATAGAGGGTATATGGTGTGTTATAGAGGGTATATAGTGTGTATAGGGTATATGGTGTGTTATAGAGGGTATGTGGTGTGTTATAGAGGGTATATGGTGTGTTATAGAGGGTATATAGTGTGTTATAGAGGGTATATAGTGTGTATAGGGTATATGGTGTGTTATAGAGGGTATATGGTGTGTTATAGAGGGTATATGGTGTGTTATAGAGGGTATATGGTGTGTTATAGAGGGTATATGGTGTGTTTTTAGGGTATATGGTGTGTTATAGAGGGTATATGGTGTGTTATATAGGGTATATGGTGTGTTATAGAGGGTATATGGTGTGTTATAGAGGGTATATGGTGTGTTATAGAGGGTATATGGTGTGTTATATAGGGTATATGGTGTGTTATATAGGGTATATGGTGTGTTATACAGGGTATATGGTGTGTTATATAGGGTATATGGTGTGTTATAGAGGGTATATAGTGTGTATAGGGTATATGGTGTGTTATAGAGGGTATATGGTGTGTTATAGAGGGTATATGGTGTGTTATAGAGGGTATATGGTGTGTTATAGAGGGTATATGGTGTGTTATAGAGGGTATATAGTGTGTTATACAGGATATATGGTGTGTTATAGAGGGTATATGGTGTGTTATAGAGGGTATATAGTGTGTATAGGGTATATGGTGTGTTATAGAGGGTATATGGTGTGTTATACAGGGTATATGGTGTGTTATAGAGGGTATATAGTGTGTTATAGAGGGTATATAGTGTGTATAGGGTATATGGTGTGTTATAGAGGGTATATGGTGTGTTATAGAGGGTATATGGTGTGTTATAGAGGGTATATGGTGTGTTATAGAGGGTATATGGTGTGTTTTTAGGGTATATGGTGTGTTATAGAGGGTATATGGTGTGTTATATAGGGTATATGGTGTGTTATAGAGGGTATATGGTGTGTTATAGAGGGTATATGGTGTGTTATAGAGGGTATATGGTGTGTTATAGAGGGTATATGGTGTGTTATATAGGGTATATGGTGTGTTATACAGGGTATATGGTGTGTTATATAGGGTATATGGTGTGTTATACAGGGTATATGGTGTGTTATATAGGGTATATGGTGTGTTATACAGGGTATATGGTGTGTTATATAGGGTATATGGTGTGTTATACAGGGTATATGGTGTGTTATATAGGATATATGGTGTGTTATAGAGGGTATATGGTGTGTTATAGAGGGTATATGGTGTGTTAATAGGGTATATGGTGTGTTATAGAGGGTATATGGTGTGTTATACAGGGTATATGGTGTGTTATATAGGGTATATGGTGTGTTATAGAGGGTATATGGTGTGTTATAGAGGGTATATGGTGTGTTAATAGGGTATATGGTGTGTTATAGAGGGTATATGGTGTGTTAATAGGGTATATTGTGTGTTATAGAGGGTATATGGTGTGTTATAGAGGGTATATGGTGTGTTATATAGGGTATATGGTGTGTTATAGAGGGTATATGGTGTGTTATAGATGGTATATGGTGTGTTATATAGGGTATATGGTGTGTTATATAGGGTATTTGGTGTATTAATGGGTATATGGTGTGTTATACAGGGTATATGGTGTGTTATACAGGGTATAGGGTGTGTTATAGAGGGTATATGGTGTGTTATACAGGGTATATGGTGTGTTATAGAGGGTATATGGTGTGTTATACAGGGTATATGGTGTGTTATAGAGGGTATATAGTGTGTATAGGGTATATGGTGTGTTATAGAGGGTATATGGTGTGTTATATAGGGTATATAGTTTGTTATAGAGGGTATATGGTGTGTTATATAGGGTATGTGGTGTATTATAGAGGGTATATGGTGTGTTATAGAGGGTATATGGTGTGTTATACAGGGTATATGGTGTGTTATAGAGGGTATATGGTGTGTTATACAGGGTATATGGTGTGTTATACAGGGTATATGGTGTGTTATACAGGGTATATGGTGTGTTATAGAGGGTATATGGTGTGTTATAGAGGGTATATGGTGTGTTATAGAGGGTATATGGTGTGTTATAAAGGGTATATGGTGTGTTATAGAGGGTATATGGTGTGTTATAGAGGGTATATGGTGTGTTATACAGGGTATATGGTGTGTTATAGAGGGTATATGGTGTGTTATACAGGGTATATGGTGTGTTATACAGGGTATATGGTGTGTTATATAGGGTATATGGTGTGTTATACAGGGTATATGGTGTGTTATACAGGGTATATGGTGTGTTATAGAGGGTATATGGTGTGTTATAGAGGGTATATGGTGTGTTATAGAGGGTATATGGTGTGTTATAGAGGGTATATGGTGTGTTATAGAGGGTATATGGTGTGTTATAGAGGGTATATAGTGTGTATAGGGTATATGGTGTGTTATAGAGGGTATGTGGTGTGTTATAGAGGGTATATGGTGTGTTATAGAGGGTATATGGTGTGTTATATAGGGTATATGGTGTGTTATAGAAGGTATATGGTGTGTTATAGAGGGTATATGGTGTGTTATAGAGGGTATATGGTGTGTTATAGAGGGTATATGGTGTGTTATAGAGGGTATATGGTGTGTTATATAGGGTATATGGTGTGTTATAGAGGGTATATGGTGTGTTATATAGGGTATATGGTGTGTTATAGAGGGTACATGGTGTGTTATAGAGGGTATATGGTGTGTTATAGAGGGTATATGGTGTGTTATACAGGGTATATGGTGTGTTATATAGGGTATATGGTGTGTTATACAGGGTATATGGTGTGTTATAGAGGGTATATGGTGTGTTATAGAGGGTATATGGTGTGTTATAGAGGGTATATGGTGTGTTATACAGGGTATATGGTGTGTTATAGAGGGTATATGGTGTGTTATATAGGGTATATGGTGTGTTATATAGGGTATATGGTGTGTTATAGAGGGTATATAGTGTGGTATAGAGGGTATATAGTGTGTATAGGGTATATGGTGTGTTATATAGGGTATATGGTGTGTTATAGAGGGTATATGGTGTGTTATATAGGGTATATGGTGTGTTATAGAGGGTATATAGTGTGTATAGGTTATATGGTGTGTTATATAGGGTATATGGTGTATTAATGGGTATATGGTGTGTTATATAGGGTATATGGTGTGTTATAGAGGGTATATGGTGTGTTATATAGGGTATATGGTGTGTTATATAGGGTATATGGTGTGTTATACAGGGTATATGGTGTGTTATACAGGGTATATGGTGTGTTATACAGGGTATATGGCAGGACATAGAATCAATATAAAACAGCTGCTGTCACTCAAACCTTTTTCCATTAGCTGATTGGTTGGCTCTAGGGTCTGACAGGTATAAATCAAGGCTCTGGTCACTGACAGCATCAATCAAGGCTCTGGTCACTGACAGCATCAATCAAGGCTCTGGTCACTGACAGCATCAATCAAGGCTCTGGTCACTGACAGCATCAATCAAGGCTCTGGTCAGGATCAATCAAGGCTCTGATCACTGACAGCATCAATCAAGGCTCTGGTCACTGACAGCATCAATCAAGGCTCTGGTCACTGACAGCATCAATCAAGGCTCTGGTCACTGACAGCATCAATCAAGGCTCTGGTCACTGACAGCATCAATTAATGCTCTAGGGTCTGACAGCATCAATCAAGGCTCTGGTCAGCATCAATCAAGGCTCTGGTCAGCATCAATCAAGGCTCTGGTCAGCATCAATCAAGACTCTGGTCAGCATCAATCAAGGCTCTGGTCAGCATCAATCAAGGCTCTGGTCACTGACAGCATCAATCCAGGTGGGCTCAATTATGAGTTAATCAATATCTTCCATGCCAGCCGTCAAATTATAAAGCTGAACGAGTGTGTATGTGTTTGTGTGTGTGCATTCGTGCGTGTGTGTGTGTGTGTGTGTGTGTGTGTGTGTGTGTGTGTGTGTGTGTGTGTGTGTGTGTGTGTGTGTGTGTGTGTGTGTGTGTGTGTGTGTGTGTGTGTGTGTGTGTGTGTGTGCGTGTGAGTGTGTGTGAGGCCTTCTGCAGTTCAGTGTAGAGATGTATGACTCATCCCCCAATCATGTGACTCATCAATCACTGCAGTTCCTGTCGTTTGCCCAAACTCTCTCATTCTCTCTCGCTTTTCCTCCCTATCTTTCTGACTTCTCTCTCCCTCGTTCTCTCTCTCTTTTCCTCCCTATCTTTCTGACTTCTCTCTCCCTCTTTTTCTCTCTCTTTTCCTCTCTATCTTTCTGACTTCTCTCTCCCTCTTTCTCTCTCTCTTTTCCTCCCTATCTTTCTGACTTCTCTCTCCCTCTTTCTCTCTCTCTTTTCCTCTCTATCTTTCTGACTTCTCTCTCCCTCGTTCTCTCTCTCTTTTCCTCTCTATCTTTCTGACTTCTCTCTCCCTCTTTCTCTCTCTCTTTTCCTCCCTATCTTTCTGACTTCTCTCTCCCTCTTTCTCTCTCTCTTTTCCTCCCTATCTTTCTGACTTCTCTCTCCCTCTTTCTCTCTCTCTTTTCCTCCCTATCTTGCTGACTTCTCTCTCCCTCTTTCTCTCTCTCTTTTCCTCCCTATCTTTCTGACTTCTCTCTCCCACTTTCTCTCCCTCTTTTCCTCTCTATCTTTCTGACTTCTCTCTCCCACTTTCTCTCTCTCTTTTCCTCCCTATCTTTCTGACTTCTCTCTCCCTCTTTCTCTCTCTCTTTTCCTCTATCTTTCTGACTTCTCTCTCCCTCTTTTCCCCACTCTGTCTTTTGTTTTTCTTCCTCCCTTTATACAATGTTTACATACCCTACATTACTCATCTCATATGTATATACTGCACTCTGTACCATCTACTGCATCTTGTTTACATACCCTACATTACTCATCTCATATGTATATACTGCACTCTGTACCATCTACTGCATCTTGTTTACATACCATACATTACTCATCTCATATGTATATACTGTAGTCTGTACCATTTACTGCATCTTGCCTATGCCGTTGGGCCATCGCTCATTCATATATTTTTATCTTTATGTACATATTCTCATTCATTCCTTTACACTTGTGTGTGTATAAGGTAGTTGTTGTGAAATTGTTATGTTAGATTACTCGTTGGATATTACTGCATTGTCGGAACTAGAAGCACAAGCATTTCGCTACACTCGCATTAACATCTGCTAACCATGTGTATGTGACCAATACCATCTGCTAACCCTGTGTATGTGACCAATACCATCTGCTAACCATGTGTATGTGACCAATACCATCTGCTAACCGTGTGTATGTGACCAATAACATCTGCTAACCATGTGTATGTGACCAATACCATCTGCTAACCATGTGTATGTGACCAATACCATCTGCTAACCGTGTGTATGTGACCAATAACATCTGCTAACCATGTGTATGTGACCAATAACATCTGCTAACCATGTGTATGTGACCAATAACATCTGCTAACCATGTGTATGTGACCAATAACATCTGCTAACCATGTGTATGTGACCAATAACATCTGCTAACCATGTGTATGTGACCATTAACATCTGCTAACCATGTGTGTGACCAATAACATCTGCTAACCATGTGTATGTGACCAATAACATCTGCTAACCATGTGTATGTGACCATTAACATCTGCTAACCATGTGTGTGACCAATAACATCTGCTAACCATGTGTATGTGACCATTAACATCTGCTAACCATGTGTGTGACCAATAACATCTGCTAACCATGTGTATGTGACCAATAAAATTTGTTTTGAATTGATTTGTTGTCTCTTTCAGATGTTCTCTCTCCCTCTACCTCGTTTTCTTCCTCCTTCTTCAATATTGTCTTTTCTCTGTTTGTTTTTCTTCAGATTCACATATTCTTTCTGAGGATAGATTATGACAACCCCTACTTAGACTGCCTTTACACGGGCAGCCCTGTTCTGGAAGCCAGAAGAACATTCTCCGTTCATATAGTGTTGCATAGGCATACAGATCCTCTGTTCTCAGTTCTATTCCCAGAGGTCTGCAGGACGGATGGTTGTCATTCTTCGTCTCTAATCAGGGACTGATTCAGACCTGATACACCACAGCTGTGTTTAAACGGGGCAGCCCATTTCTGATCTCTCTCTTCCACTAATTTGTCTTTTGAACAAAGAGGAAAGTGTTGGTAACCAGTTTATAATAGCAATAAGGCACCTCGGGGGTTTGTGGTTTGTGGCCAACATACATTGCATCGTGCGCAAGAACAGTCCTTAGTCACATGATTGGGGGATGAGTCATACATCTCTACACTTAACTGCAGAGGGCCTCACACACACACACACACACACACACACACACACACACACACACACACACATATTGAACTTTACTGTGCAATACAAAACTCTAATGTGCATCAAACTGTCCAAAAATGCATAAAAAAAACAGAACTTTAATAAAATAGTTGCTTTTATTTTTTCTTCTTAAAGCAAAACTAGGGTCATGCTGTTATGTACACGTTGCACAGAAGGGCATTTATTTCACATGAACTGTACATCTTACAAGCCCGAAGGAGATATGGTCACGACAACACAACAGTCCTTTCACAGGACGGAGCCTTTCTCTGGCCCCCGAGTTTTACATTCTCACTTTTTTTAGATCACAATTGAATCAGAGAAACGAACACGTATTTCCCCTCACTGGATTTTTATTTGTTTTTTTGTAAAAATGAATTTTTTATTTTTATTTTTTATTTTTTAAGTAGAAAGACGTGCAGATTTATCAGGTCAAGCTCTCACTCATCCTCTCCTCCTCTCCCAGCTCACCCTCCCTCCTCCTCTACCCTCTTCCTCTCCTCCTCTCCTCCTCTCCCCTCTTCCTCTCCTAGCTTACCCTCCCTCCTCCTCTCCCCTCTTCCTCTCCTCCTCTTCCCTCTTCCTCTCCTCCTCTCCTAGCTCACTCTCCCTCCTTCTCTCCCCTCTTCCTCTCCTCCTCTCCTCTTCTCCCCTCGTCCTCTCCTCCTCTCCTCCTTTCCCCTCTTCCTCTCCTCCTCTCCTAGCTCACCCTCCCTCCTCCTCTCCCCTCTTCCTCTCCTCCTCTCCTCCTCTCCCCTCTTCCTCTCCTAGCTCACCCTCCCTCCTCCTCTCCCCTCTTCCTCTCCTCCTCTCCTAGCTCCCCCTCCCTCCTCCTCTCCCCTCTTCCTCTCCTCCTCTCCCTCCCTCCTCCTCTCCCCTCTTCCTCCCCTCCTCTCCCTCCCTCCTCCTCTCCAAGCTCTCCCTCCTCCTCTCCCCTCTTCCTCTCCTCCTCTCCCTCCCTCCTCCTCTCCCCTCTCCCCTTCCTCCTCTCCCTCCCTCCTCCTCTCCAAGCTCTCCCTCCTCCTCTCCCCTCTTCCTCTCCTCCTCTCCCTCCCTCCTCCTCTCCTAGCTCTCCCTCCTCCTCCTCTCCCCTCTTCCTCTCCTCATCTCCTAGTTCTCCCTCCCTCCTCCTCTCCCCTCTTCCTCTCCTCTTCCTCTCCTCCTCTCCTCCTCTCTCCTCTTCCTCTCCTTCCTCTCCCATCTTCCTCTCCTCCTCTCCTCCTCTCCCCTCTTCCTCTCTTCCTCCCCTCTTCCTCTCCTCCTCTCCTCCTCTCCCCTCTTACTCTCCTCTCCTCTCCTCTCCTCTCCCTCTCCCCTCTTCCTCAGGGCTCCCGAGTGGCGCAGCGGTCTAAGGCACTGCATCTCAGTGCTTGAGGTGTCACTCCAGACACCCTGGTTTGGCTGTATCACTCCGGCTGTCATTGGAAGTCCCATAGGGCAGCGCACAATTGCCCCGGCGTCGTCCGGGTTTGGCCGGTGTAGTCTGTCTTTAACTGACTTGCCTAGTTAAATAAAGGTTAAATAAATAAAAAATCCTCCCCCCTCTTTCTCAATATCCTTTGGAAATGATATGACATAGTGAGTTCTAGTAGTTGTGAGATGTAGGGTGTGTGTGTGTGTGTGTGTGTGTGTGTGTGTGTGTGACCTGCCTTATAGCTCCTGAGTAGTGAATAACTGGTCCCTCCATGAAAATCTATCAGGTTGTAACTAAGGAGGCCACATAACAGAGTCGTGCTGTCTCTCTGTGCTCACATCACTATGGACCCACAACAGACTGCTATGGGCCCACAACAGACTGCTATGGGACCACAACAGACTGCTATGGGCCCACAACAGACTGCTATGGGCCCACAACAGACTGCTATGGGCCCACAACAGACTGCTATGGGCCCACAACAGACTGCTATGGGCCCACAACAGACTGCTATGGGCCCACAACAGACTGCCTACTACTGAGTCCACCATCAACAACTCCAGTGCCTAGTTTATGTTAAATAGCTTTGTTATTGTTTTCTTGTTTTAACACAAACCTGAGTCCTAATCTTAACCAGTCTGAATGAATGTCTTAACTGTTAACTGTCAAGGTGTTTCTGATGCAACTCTGTATATATATATATACTTAACATCATCCCAAACCTTAGTCCTAATCTTAACCAGTCTGAATTAATGTCTTAACTGTTACCTGTCAAGGTGTTTCTGATGCAACTCTGTATATATATATATATATATATATGTATATATGTATATATATATATATATACTTAACATCAACCCAAACCTTAGTCCTAATCTTAACCAGTCTGAATGAATGTCTTAACTGTTAACTGTCAAGGTGTTTCTGATGCAACTCTGTATATATATATATATATATGTATATATGTATATATATATATATATACTTAACATCATCCCAAACCTTAGTCCTAATCTTAACCAGTCTGAATTAATTTCTTAACTGTTAACTGTCAAGGTGTTTCTGATGCAACTCTGTATATATATATATATATATATGTATATATGTATATATATATATATATACTTAACATCATCCCAAACCTTAGTCCTAATCTTAACCAGTCTGAATTAATTTCTTAACTGTTACCTGTCAAGGGTTTTTTGGTTAAACCCTATTACAAAACCTGTAAACACGCGGAATGATCGCGGTCCTAAACAGGACGTTAAAGTCTATTTCCTGTGTCAGTATTATATTGGTATTAGAACAGGTAGAATCATAACACCTCTTTCTAAAGAGTCCTGGAATCGATGACTGTGTTTCTTAGTAAAAGATCAGCTGATGTTTAACAGAAAAACACAACTCATATTCCTGAATCTCTGAAAGAAAAGACACTGTAGACGGGTTGGTTGTTTAGCGACAAAACCGAGGCGTGCGCATCTCTGGGGCAACACAGACGGGGTTGGCATAAACTGTGGACAACATGTCAAGTCTCAAATGTTTACTGAAAACATTAATACATTTGTACAATGAGCACTTGTTGTCTCGCAAATATATTGTTGCAGTTGTTGGTTAGCTAGCTAGCTATTTTGTTTGTTGCCACATTAGCATTGACTTGAAATCAGTCAAACAAAACATGGTATCAACAACATGATAATACGAGCTGAAACGACCTGCGTTTCCCCACATGTCAGATTCTTGTCATCGTTTCGCAACAAAACGTGTATTTCTGGCCCCATTGAAGCACATCCTTTTGGTGACGTTGTCAGCTAACCCGTCTACAGATGATTCTGTAAACATGAGTCTCCTGTTGTCGGCACCATGTTGTTGGTTCTAAACCCCCCTCCGAAACTCTCTGGATGTGCCCCAACGTCAGAGACAGACCTGAATAAAAGCAGACAGCAAGCAGCTCCCCTGATCAGGATCGACCGGAAGTTCTGACTCACAACGTCAACATCTCCCCTCCCCTCCTCCTCCTCCCTTCCCCTGGTCACAAATAAACAAACAAAACAAATGTGAAAAACAACAGACAAGCAATCTTTCACCACCACCCTCTCTTTCTTTCTTTCACTCCTCCAATCCTATCCTTCTCTCTCATCCAATCCTATCCTTCTCTCTCCTCCAATCCTATCCTTCTCTCTCCTCCAATCCTATCCTTCTCTCTCATCCAATCCTATCATTCTCTCTCCTCCAATCCTATCCTTCTCTCTCATCCAGCCTATTTACTCCTTCTCATCCCTCCCCCTGTTTGGTCCCTTTGTCCTGCGGTAGTGTCTGTCTGTCCTTCTGTCTCTAGTACATTCTGCGTTTCATGTATATTTTGGATATAAAGTTTTCCAGTTCCTCTTGACTGTCCAGCTGAGGAACCAGCCCATCGTCATCTTCATAGTCCCCTCCCACCCTCCCCCCAGCTACACCCAAGCCCCCAGGCCCAGGTGGGTAGTAGAACGGGGGTTGCCTGCCCCTGTTCTGGGGGGAGAGGGGTTTAGGCAGTGGCTGATATGTCCGGGGGTGTGGCAGGATGTAATTGGAGATGTAGGGAGTGGAGGGAAGACGGGGTGGGAGGGGCTGCTGTCTCCAGCCATGCCTACCTCCACCTCTGGCCCTGCCCCCGGCCCTGTGTCTGCGCCTGGTAGGCCGGAGCTCATAGTCCAAGGGCGGGCTGTGGGGTAGCTCCTCCCCCATGGGAGTATTGTCGTAGTACTGGGGTTTGGGGTAGGGGAAGAACACAGGGTAGTAGGCTCGGTAGGGTTTCTGGTAGTAGGGGTAGGACGGGAAGGCTAGGAACTGTTTCTGGGGTTTGAACCAGACGTCCTGCTTGTAGGCCTTGGCCTTGGCTCTGTCCTTGTTCCACTTGTTCTTGTAGGGCTGGTAGTAAGGGTCCTTCTTGGGGTTGGAGGAGGCTGTGTAGTGGTACATGGGGGCCGTCACTAGGGGAGGGGGAACTAGGGGCCGGTAACGCGGGGCGACCGGGTTGCTAAGCGACGTCAGCTCCTTTCTCTTCTTCTTCTCCTCTACGTTGGAGATGATCTGGACCACGTCGTCGGCCGGCAAGTGCAGCTTGCTGCTGATCTCGATCAGCCTGTCAATCATCTGCTGATCCAGGTCGTCGCCGTCGGTTACCACCTCCTCGGAGCGCTTGTCTTCAGCAGCGTTGGCGCCGGCCTTCTGTCTGGCCATGAGGTAGGGCGCCCCCTGCTGCTTCTGTCTCCCCATGTACTGCAGCAACATGTCCGAGGCGATGTCTGCCAGCCTCTGCTCCTCCTCTCTAGCCCTCTCTGCCTCCTCCTGTTGCCGTTGCACCTCCTGCTGCTCTGCACGCGCACGAGCCTCCTCCTCCTCCACCATCGACAAAGCCGCCTCCTCCTCTGCTTCATTGTCAAAGTCGTCCATGAAGTTGCCCCCCAGGGGTGTGTTGCGTGCCCGCTCCTCCTCCCAGTGCAGCTTTTTCCCAGCTTGTGCCAGCTGGGTGTTGTAGGCCTTATACCCCTTCAGAGGGGGAAGAATCTCGTTGTCTTGGAGACCGAGGTCTATGTTCTGGAAGTAGCCCCGAGCCTTCCGTTGGAGGTCAATAGGCCTCCCCTCCTCTCCTATCCTACTCCCCTCTGCTCTTTTATCCTTTTCACCTCCCCATCTCCCTGCTTCACCTTCCTCCTCCTCCTCTTCCTTCTGCTGTCCTCCCTCCTCACCGCCACCACCAGCTCTGTCCCCGTCTTCCTTTAGAAGCCAGCTTCTGTCCTCTGACCTCTTCCTCTCCTCCCTCTCCTCCTCTTCTTCTATCTCTCTTAACTCCTCACCCAGAGCTGCTGCCACTAGTGCTGGTCCTAGCTGTTCCATCCTTCTCTCCCCCACCCTCCTCTCCTCCTCCTCCTCCTCTCTCCTTGTCTCCTCATCCCTTCTTTCCTCCAAAGGGACTGGATCCCCCTCTCCTCTCCCAGTGTGGTCCAAGGCCTCCAGTAGCATAGCGGCTAGAGCCTGGGCAGGGTCCATGTTTGTAGGGCCACCATAGCTCTGTTCCTGGTCCTCTATCCGGTCCTGGGTCTGGTCCAAAGGGTAGCGGAGGGGGCTGGGGCTGATTTCTAGAGGGCTATGGAAGGGGTTGAGGCTGTCCTCTTTAAGGTGTGTCCTAGAGTGCCCTTCCCTCTGCCCATCCCCACCAACAGGGGTGGCGGTCAGCCGTGGAGTGACAGTGAGCAGGACCAATAGAATGAGTCGGGCTGTGGAGGGTGCGTAGTGACTGGTCATGACCATGCAGAACGGGCAGGAGGGGGGGTCCGAGCACCTGTAGGGGAGGGGGGGGGGGGGGACATTGAGCAGACTGTTGTAAAATCATTGTTAAGAAGATGGTGACATTTACCATGCTGTATTGTCGTCATAATCTGAGAAGGGAGGGAGCAGGGAGGGGGGAGAGATGGAGTAGGGAGGGAGGGAGCAGGGAGGGGGGAGAGATGGAGTAGGGAGGGAGGGAGCAGGGAGGGGGGAGAGATGGAGTAGGGAGGGAGGGAGCAGGGAGGGAGGAGGGAGGAGGGAGGGGGAGAGATGGAGTAGGGAGGGAGGGAAACAAGGAGGGAGGGAACAAGGAGGGAGGGAGCAGGGAGGGAGGGAGGGAGGGAGCAGGGAGGGAGGGAGGGAGGGAGGGAGCAGGGAGGGTGGGAGCAGGGAGAGAGCAGGGAGGGAGCAGCGAGGGAGGGAGCATGAAGGGAGGGGGCATGGAGGGAGGGAGCGGGCATGGAGGGAGGGAGCAGAGAGGCAGGGAGCAGGGAGGGAGCAGGGAGGGAGGGAGCAGGGAGGGAGGGAGCAGGGAGGGAGGGAGCATGAAGGGAGGGAGCGGGCATGGAGGGAGGGAGCAGGGAGGCAGGGAGCAGGGAGGGAGGGAGCAGGGAGGGAGGGAGCATGAAGGGAGCAAGGAGGGAGGGAGCATGAAGGGAGCAGAGAGGGAGGGAGCATGAAGGGAGCAGGGAGGGAGGGAGCAGGGAGGGAGGGAGCAGGGAGGGAGGCAGGAGGGAGGGAGCAGGGAGGGAGCAGGGAGGGAGGGAGCAAGGAGGGAGCAGGGAGGGAGCAGGGAGGGAGCAGGGAGGGAGGGAGCAGGGAGGGAGGGAGCAGGGAGGGAGGAGGTAGGGAGGGAGCATGGAGGGAGCAGGAGGGAGGGAGCAGGGAGGGAGGGAGCAAGGAGGGTGCAGGGAGGGAGGGAGCAGGGAGGGAGCAGGGAGGGAGGAAGGAGGGAGGGAGCTGGGAGGGAGGGAGCAGGGAGGGAGCAGGGAGGGAGGAGCAGGGAGGGAGCATGGAGGGAGGGAGCAGGGAGGGAGGGAGCAGGGAGGGAGGAGTGAGGGAGCAGGGAGGGAGGGAGCAGGGAGGAAGGGAGCAGGGAGGGAGCGGGGAGGGAGGGAGCAGGGAGTGAGGGAGCAGGGAGGGAGGGAGCAGGGAGGGAGCAGGAGGGAGGGAGCAGGGAGGGAGCAGGAGGGAGGGAGCAGGGAGGGAGCAGGAAGGGAGGGAGCAGGGAAGGAGGGAGCAAGGAGGGAGCAGGGAGGGATGGAGCAGGGAGGGAGCAGGGAGTGAGGGAGCAGGGAGGAGGGAGCAGAGAGGGAGGGAGCAGGGATGGAGCAGGGAGGGAGGGAGCAGGGAGGGAGCAGGGGGAGAAGGAGGGGGCGGGGAGAGAGCATGGAGGGAGGGTGGGAGCAGGGAGGAGCAGGGAGGGAGAATCTTGGAGGGAGCAGGGAGGGATCAGGGAGGGAGGAGGGAGGGAGCAGGGAGGGATCAGGGAGGGAGGGAGGAGGGAGGAAGCAGGGAGGGAGGGAGCAGGGAGGGAGGGAGGAGCAGGGAGGGAGGAGGGGAGAGCAGGGAGGGAGGAGCAAGGTGGGAGCAGGGAGGGAGGGGCCAGGGAGGGAGGGAGCAGGGGGGGAGGAGGGAGTGAGCAGGGAGGGAGGGAGCAGGGAGGGAGGGAGCAGGGTGGTTGTATATAAACTGTTTCTATAATTTGGACTATAGCCAACTTGTTTAAAAGGGATACTGAGAAATTTGGGCCATTTTCTACTTCCCCAGAATCACTTGTGAATACCATTGGTATGTCTCTGTGTCCAGTGTTAAAGAAGTTAGGCGTAGCTTTCCAAGCCAATGCTTACTTAACGAGTTCTTCTGAAAATGGGATTTATTCTGTTCCTAGTCCAGTACATTGCTCAGCCAAATCCTCAGAGACGATAATATGAACTTCCACTGCTACGCTGATGATCCCCAGGTCTACATGTACCCCCAGCCAGACAGCATCTCAGCTAAACTTGGCAGCTGCCTAGATGACATCAGGGCATGGATGTAAGAGAACTTCTTCCAGCTGAACAGCAGCACGACTGTGACTATGCTTATTGGGTCAAGTAGGTCAGTACTGCTGGAAACTTCTGACCTAAAATTGACGGTCAAGTCACTGTCCACCCCAACCCGGGAGTCAAGTTTGATATCATTTTTCCATCTAAGAAACATTGCCCAGGCTCAAAGCATCGCTCTCCCAGCCAGATGCAGAGAAACTCGTCCATGTCTTCATCTTCTCCCGGATTGACAACGGCAAACGCTCTGTTCGGGGGCCTTCCGGCCAAATCACTACAACGTCTCCAGAATTACACGCTCTCCGTTCCAGCAACGCCCCACTGCTTCAAGTCCCCATGACACATCTTCGTACTATGAGGCCTTCTGCTCTCTTGCCCCTCGCCTATGGAATGCTCTCCCTGACCATCTGAGAGGCGCTCCATCACAAGGACCTTTTAAAAACGGGCCATAAAACCCATTTCTACAGACGGTCTTTCTTCAAGTCCTAATCTGTAAAGTCCTTTTAGGATTTAAAACCCATTTCTACAGGCGGTCTTTCTTTAAATCCTAATCTGTAAAGTCCTTTTAGGATTTAAAACCCATTTCTACAGACGGTCTTTCTTTAAATCCTAATCTGTAAAGTCCTTTTAGGATTTAAAACCCATTTCTACAGACGGTCTTTCTTTAAATCCTAATCTGTAAAGTCCTTTTTGGATTTAAAACCCATTTCTACAGACGGTCTTTCTTCAAGTCCTAATCTGTAAAGTCCTTTTAGGATTTAAAACCCATTTCTACAGACGGTCTTTCTTTAAATCCTAATCTGTAAAGTCCTTTTAGGATTTAAAACCCATTTCTACAGACGGTCTTTCTTTAAATCCTAATCTGTAAAGTCCTTTTTGGATTTAAAACCCATTTCTACAGACGGTCTTTCTTCAAGTCCTAATCTGTAAAGTCCTTTTAGGATTTAAAACCCATTTCTACAGACGGTCTTTCTTTAAATCCTAATCTGTAAAGTCCTTTTAGGATTTAAAACCCATTTCTACAGACGGTCTTTCTTTAAATCCTAATCTGTAAAGTCCTTTTAGGATTTAAAACCCATTTCTACAGACGGTCTTTCTTTAAATCCTAATCTGTAAAGTCCTTTTAGGATTTAAAACCCATTTCTACAGACGGTCTTTCTTTAAATCCTAATCTGTAAAGTCCTTTCAGGATGTATAATTGCTATTTCCTGCCTTGATTCTAAACGTATAATGCTTATATTGCATGTTTTATTTTGTTATCATTATTTATTTATTTTAATGTTTTTATGTAGAGCTTTGAGTTAACACTGTAATGAAAAGCACTATACAAATTACATTTTATTATTTATTATTTATTATTATAATTGCCAGAATCTCACAGTATCTGTTTAAATGGGTAGGTCCATTTAAATGATGGATGAATAAAATGGCATCAGACAAGCAGGAAATCACATCCCATCTAACAGTGTCAATATAGTACTGTGTATTCCACTGTGTCTGTTCTCTAATTAATGACATCAGAAAAGCAGGAAATCACATCCCATTTAACAGTGTCAATATAATACTGTCTATTCCACTGTGTCTGTTCTCTAATTAATGACATCAGAAAAGCAGGAAATCACATCCCATTTAACAGTGTCAATATAATACTGTCTATTCCACTGTGTCTGTTCTCTAATTAATGACATCAGAAAAGCAGGAAATCACATCCCATTTAACAGTGTCAATATAATACTGTGTATTCCACTGTGTCTGTTCTCTAATTAATGACATCAGAAAAGCAGCAAATCACATCCCATTTAACAGGGTCAATATAATACTGTGTATTCCACTGTGTCTGTTCTCTAATTAATGACATCAGAAAAGCAGCAAATCACATCCCATTTAACGGTGTCAATATAATACTGTCTATTCCACTGTGTCTGTTCTCTAATTAATGGTGTAGATGTTGTAAAGACCCAGTAGCACGACAAATAATAATAATACTAATTTAATTTCTATAGCATTATTGATTACAGATAAAATAATAAATAAACACATTTTTAAAAATAAATGTTTTATCATATATTTTGGTATAGATGCAGTTTGTATAGAACCTCCCTCTCTCTTGGACTCCCTGTCACGCTGTCCTATTGGATTCCCGCGTGTGTTTCTCTGTTCTTCCTTTCTTTGTTGCTTCCTGTTTTTTTAATTTATTACCACAATCATGTTTTATTTTATTTTCTCTTTTTTTCTTATTTTTAATTATTTTTTTCTGCAAAGTGTGTTGAGACATGTAAAATGCACAAATAAATCATGATTTGATAAATATCTATATTTATAAAAAATAACAAATGAACAATGCATGTGAAAAATATAAAGAGTAGAGAGATGTATTCTGTGGTGTAGAAGCTGTGTAGGTGCTTCAACACCTTGCTGTTCAGGGGGTTTTATGCTGGGTTTCTGTACAGCACTTTGTGACATCAGCTGATGTAAGAAAGGCTTTCTAAATAAATTTGATTCGATTTGTATACAGGCCGTAGCAGCAGCAGCAGCGTTAACCCTGCGGAGAGCAGCTGTCGGCAGCTATTAGCCTTATATCTGCTTCCTACTGGCTGTCACAGTCAGCAGATAGCCTAGCGGTGAGAGGCAGATAGACTAGCGGTAAGAGGCAGATAGCCTAGCGGTAAGAGCGTTGGACCAGTAACTCGTCAAGGTCGCCAGTTCAAATCCCCAAGCCAGCAAGGTGAATAATCTGTCAATGTACCTTTTAAACAAGGAACTTCACCCTAATTGGTTCCGTGTGGATCAGTTGGCCAGGGTTGTGGGTTTGATTCCCATGAGGGACCAATGTGAAAATAGATGCCTGTGCTCCATGACTGAAATGTAAACGCTCCATAATGACCCCAATCTCCGAACCTGTCTCAGGGGACATTTTACATGTGTGAAAAAGGACACATATAATTACCCCACTCTAAAGGACATTATCTGATGACTAATATTGGCTACCCAGAAGTAAAATGATAATGTGTCATTTTTTGGGGGGGAGGGGGGGGGGGGCTGCTGCTAACAATTGTGGAAGCGAAGTCTCCCTCCCTCGCAAAGGGAAACTCTCGGCCAAACCCATCCCTTCCACTAATTTCACCGTGTTTATCATGGCCCCCCCAAAAATCATTTTTGTTTTCATTAACCCTACAATGTTGACAATTTCGACATTGTGGCTGGTGGAAACCATTTATCATCCGCACACGGGCTTGAAATCACCTCCCCAGTTTTTAAGCATAGCCTTCGCCGAATCCTGGTTCATAGGCTACAAATAATCAATGATGAAAACCAATAATTCTAGGTGAGCTGTTTACACACAGAATCTGTCCACGAGAGATTATCTGACGAACAACCGTTTTCTACCGAATCCTATCTGACGACCAGCCGTTTTTACCGAATCCTATCTGACGACCAGCCGTTTCTACCGAATCCTATCTGACCAGCCGTTTCTACCGAATCCTATCTGACGGACCAGCCGTTTCTACCGAGTACTATGTGACATTATATGATGACATCAGACGCAATTCCACAGGAGGCTTCTGTTGATTTCTAACAGATGTTAGAGGAGCCTTTAAATCAATACTTTGTGCAGTACTGGTTTTGGTACAGCCGGAGAAAGAGATGGCAAAATGGGTATGTGTAGCCATGTCACCTATGTGCTTCAAATCTATACATTTTTGGAGTACAAAATTGTACATTCAAAACGGTCAAAGTTGGTATCTAAATTGCATTGACATATTCTCCCATATTTTCCCGGAAAAAAAAGCACCGTCCTCAACTCATCCACCAAAACAAGACATACGGATTACCGGCTTCAAAGCGTCATACATGCGGAATAATGACAGCGACCGTACAACACCGACATTATGAAGCTGTTCGTGCTCTGTTTATTTTGTCTAGCGGCAGCAACACGCGCAGCTGCATTCCAATGCTTCCATATGGACACGAGCCCGACTCGTCTGCCTGCGCTGCGCACCAGGACAGCCATGCGTAAAACCGCGAGCCACGTTGTTAATGTTAACCCGCTCTCTGGTTCCGTTCAACTATTCACCGCTGAGTTCGTTATTATGACACCTCACGTCGCTGTCCGAAGTCGTACGGTAAGGTATGTAGAATGTCAGAAAGAGCGTTAATGGTATGTAGATCGTCAGAAAGAACGGTCTCTCTCAATTTTTTCCGGATCTGTGTTTGAAATTATGTCTGTGCTGTTTTTTTTGGGTGGTCACATTCAGTCGAGGAGCGAGAGAAGAATGCATCTAGATTTTTTCCGCCTATTTAAAAAAGAGCAAATCTGATATATTCACCACGTAGCCAAAATGGTGACGGATAAATGTGTCTATATAGCCAACGTTATAAATGCGCATTTGAATTTTCAAACTAACCGTGACGAGTTGGGCACCAATTGCGAGAGAATTTCGTTCTTGTGAGGAAAGCAAATAATAAATATCCTATACCCAAATATTGTGATATTGTGAAATAAGGCACTACACACCAACAGCAGCAAAGAGACACACATTTAATCCATGGTTCAGTAGGCTATGGCAAAACATTTTTAAGTTTAATATTTTTTTTATTTTCTTTTACAATAGCCTATATTAATTCGCTAGACCGCTTTAAAATGTGGAGTGTCTTTAGCCTAACCTATAGCCTTTAATATTAGAACTATAATTTGACATTTTAAGGTGTCTAGCCCATTACAGGCGATATTACCTATAATTCTACATGCCCTTTGCCACACCGTCGCTGCGCTTCTTCAGAGTTTCCGACCCAATGAAAACAGAACTTCTTCAACCCTACAGTCTATCCAGATTGTTCAAGATACAATAAAAACGTTCCTTTAATTGCAAACAAATACACAGCAGGGGACAAACCGAGAGTTGTTTCTCTGACAACCTAATTATGAATGTATTAAAACACAGTGTCATATACGTAGTTCCAGCAGAACATTCCCACACTGACTCCCCCCGTCTTTACGCACTCCTTTAGATGCCTTCAAGTCAAATCAACCGAACATTATTATAGTTCCCAACTATGGAGAGTCCTTTAATACTCCTGACGTGTTCATTCCCCAGAGAGTTTAGTTATAATATCAACAGGCAACCGTTACCGCGCCTGGTGTGGGAGAGAAACAGAGAAAATGAAAGAGAGAGAAAAAGAGAGATAGATAGATTGAAGAAGGAAAGAGAGAGAAAAAGATGTTGTAACTCACCTGTATTCCTGCGAGGGAGAAGTGCTGTATCTTGTGCCTCTGGTAGTCTCTCAGCCTACACTTCATAAATGATTAATAAACAGTGTCAACGTCTTCAACCTCTTCTCTCGGGCGACTGGACTATCAACTATGTGGAAAAGTGATATTGGTGTTTTATTTTGGGTCAACAGTTTATGTGATGTGTTTGTTTCTCAACGAACAACTGTCAAAAACACTTTTGGTTTTGTCGCATCTGTGCGTCGTGAGGAGAGTTTTCAGCACCACGGCCAGCGCAACTTTCCTTTATATACCCCCCCGACCTCGTGATGCGGCGCGACTGACGTCAGCTCCATTGATAAGAGGAGATGGAACTCGGAGGGTATGCTGGCCTGCGCGCTGATGAATGAACGGAAATGGCATGAATGAAATAGTACTTTTCCTTCAATGAAAGCAAGGAGAACATTGAAGCTGTGGAAAGATTGAGGGGCGGCAGCCATTTTGTGACTAGGATGTTGTTGTTAGGTTAGGTTGGGTTATAGGTACCCCTCCTCCCCAGACATACGTGTGGAGTTAAGGAGGAGCAGGGAAAGGCACAGTGACTCTTACCTTTCTGGTAGCTTATTAATTAGGGTGATTTGATAACCTGCACCAGAGACCGAATTACTTGAGCATCTCCATACCCGGGCTCGTGCAGCGCTATTTCCCGAGCCGATTCTCCTCTCCTGTGCGGCCTAACGGTTATTTTTATATATATATGTCACTGATCCTCCGTGGAAGGGCCGCGCGGGCTGCACACGGTTCAGCTCTGTTCCTCTCAATTTCCTGGGCTCGCTCAATTTTCTGGGCTCGCTCAATTTTCTGGGCTCGCTCAATTTCCTGCTCTTTGTCTCGCACTGTCTCTGGCTCTCCTCCCATCTGTCAGCCACCCTTTCTACTTCTGACGGGTCTTCTGATCACCAGTTATCTCCCTCCCTCACACACGCAAGCACACACACACACACACACACACACACACACACACACACACACACACACACACACACACACACACACACACACACACACACACACACACACACACACACACACACGCGTGGTGCAGTGAATGGAGGGTGATTAACCCCGGCTCTGAGCGGATCAGTGAGTTGAATGTGTGTCTATTTTCCTTTCTGATTCAGATGTTAATGTGTTAACGGTGCTCTCACTGAGAAACACACTAACCCAACTGGGAACGGTCTTTACTATTCTGTTCTATTCTGTTCTATTCTGTTCTGTTCTATTCTGTTCTATTCTGTTCTATTCTGTTCTATTCTGTTCTATTCTATTCTGTTCTATTCTGTTATATTCTGTTCTATTCTGTTCTATTCTGTTTTATTCTGTTTTATTCTGTTCTATTCTATTCTGTTCTATTCTGTTCTATTCTGTTCTATTCTGTTCTATTCTGTTCTATTCTATTCTGTTCTATTCTGTTTTATTCTGTTCTATTCTATTCTGTTCTATTCTGTTCTATTCTGTTCTATTCTGTTCTATTCTATTCTGTTCTATTCTGTTCTATTCTGTTCTATTCTGTTTTATTCTGTTTTATTCTGTTCTATTCTGTTCTATTCTATTCTGTTCTATTCTGTTCTATTCTGTTTTATTCTGTTTTATTCTGTTCTATTCTGTTCTATTCTATTCTGTTCTATTCTGTTCTATTCTGTTTTATTCTGTTTTATTCTGTTCTATTTTATTAAATTCTATTTCATTCTATTATTTTCTACTCTGTTCTGCATTTTATTATACATCATATAATGTATTATAGTGGGAAACATATTGTGGTAATTTATGTATTTGTTCAATCTTGCTTACCACACCACTAATTTATGTTAGATTCATTTGCTTTATTCTATAACTTAATAATTATCAGACATTTTATAATAATAGTATATTTTTCCTAATACTATGTTATACTATTTCAGGTGATCATTTATGGTTTTAGAGACATTAAATTAATACATTTTGCTGCATTTTTAATTAGTTATCAAATGTGTGTGTTAAAAAAATAATAAAACACACATTTGGTAACTACTTGAAAAGGTCATAGTGCAATTAAATAAAATTGTTGTTCTTTGGTAGTTAGGTCAATTGTAAATAGCACTATAAAATATAACCACATTTTAAAATGTGATTGGCTAAAGGGCAAGTTACACAGTGTTTGTCTACTGATGAGAGACAGCAAATGGTGTCAATGAAATATAATTAATTCTGCTGTTAGAAAACACAGCACAACAGAAACAACCAATTTGAGGTGGAAGAGATACTCTATAATTTCTCAGTTTACATTAAAAATGACATTAAAAAAGTGTCTTTATTGTTAAAACGATGGAGAAGTGCATTAGTTTAAATGGAAACCACAGTGACTATATATACTCAGAGTATAATGTTAGGACCACATTCCTAATATTGAGTTGCACCCCTCCCTTCCATTTTTACCTCAGAACTGCCTCAGTTCGATAAGGGCATGGACTCTACCTTGTGTCGATAGCGTTCTACAGGGATGCTGGCCCATGTTGACCCCAATGTTTCCCACAGTTGTGTCAAGTTGGCTGGGCGCCTATTGGGTGGTGGACCATTCTTGATACACAAAGGGACTGTTGAGTGTGAAAAATCCAGCACCGTTGCAGTTCTTGACTCAAACTGGTGCGCTTGGCACCTACTACCATACCCCGTTCAAAGGCACTTAAATATTTTGTCTTCCCCATTCACCCTCTGAATGGCACACACCATGTCTCAAGGCTTACAAATCCTTCTTTAAACCTGTCTCCTCCCCTTCATCTTTAAACCCGTCTCCTCCCCTTCATCTTTAAACCTGTCTCCTCCCCTTCATCTTTAAACCTGTCTCCTCCCCTTCATCTTTAAACCCGTCTCCTCCCCTTCATCTTTAAACCTGTCTCCTCCCCTTCATCTTTAAACCTGTCTCCTCCCCTTCATCTTTAAACCTGTCTCCTCCCCTTCATCTTTAAACCCGTCTCCTCCCCTTCATGTACATTGATTGAAGTGGATTTAACAGGTGACATCGATAAGGGATCACAGCTTTCACCTGGATTCACCTGGTCAGTCTATGTCATGGAAAGAGCAGTTCAGCGTAATATTACAATACTATTAATACTGCAGGTGTTCTTAATGTTTTGTCCACTCAATGTAATATTACAATACTAATATTACTGCAGGTGTTCTTAATGTTTTGTCCACTTAATGTAATATTACAATACCATTAATACTGCAGGTGTTCTTAATGTTTTGTCCACTCAATGTAATATTACAATACTAATATTACTGCAGGTGTTCTTAATGTTTTGTCCACTCAATGTAATATTACAATACTAATATTACTGCAGGTGTTCTTAATGTTTTGTCCACTCAATGTAATATTACAATACTATTATTACTGCAGGTGTTCTTAATGTTTTGTCCACTCAATGTAATATTACAATACTAATATTACTGCAGGTGTTCTTAATGTTTTGTCCACTAAGTGTATATTTAATAGAACAATAGTATCAACATATCTATGTTAACTACATCAAAACCCTCCAGAAGGCTAAAAGCTAAAACACATTGGTTCTTAAACCTAACACAAAGACTGTGTGTGTGTGTATACTTGTGTGCGTGTGTGTGTGTGCGTGCGTGCGTATGTGTGTACGTGTGTGTGTGTGTGTGTGTGTGTACGTGCGTGTGTGTGTGCGCGCGTGTGTGTGTGCACGCGTGTGTGTGTGTGTGTGTGTGTGTGTGTGTGTGCGCATGTGTACATACTTCCAGTCTTGATTAAGACCGAGATTCAATCAGATCAAGTGTTAGCAGAAAACCCCCATAGCGGATGTTTTGGTGGTTGTCAAATTGGTGAGCAGCTGCTCTTGTGATCATTGCCACAAAGCCACACCTGCCTCACTCGCGGTAGACGTTCAGAATGAGAAAGTGTAAATAGTCTGGGTGGCCATTCGCTTTATAGAAATAATGACGATTTGAAACATCATTAAAATAAATAACAAGACAGTTTTCTATCATCCTAATCGAGATGTAAACAAAGCTGCATAACATTTCTGTTAATGCGACTCCGTGCAGCCAATGGCGACGTCCGCTTTAGGTGTAATGCCAGGGGGCGATGGTGGATTGGACTCTAAATGTAGTTCCTCCAAACAAATCTGATTGAATAACAAAATATCTGTTTTTAATTTGTAGTGTTTAGGCGATATTGTGGAGCCTGTGGGTGGGATGAAAAGAACGTTAACACTGTGTCAAAAACAAATACATTTGGTTAAATATTGGACAGAACACATTAGGTCGCTTAAATCAAATCCAATGTTATTTGTCACATGCGGCGAATACAACTGTCACGCCCTGGTCGAAGTATTTTGTGTTTATCTTCATTTATTTGGTCAGGCCAGGGTGTGGCATGGGTTTCTTTATGTGGGGTGTTTTGTCTTGGGATTTTCGTACGTATTGGGATTGTGGCTTAGTGGGGTTCTCTAGGTAAGTCTATAGTTGTCTAGAGTGGTTCTCAATCAGAGGCAGGTGTTTATCGTTGTCTCTGATTGGGAACCATATTTAGGCAGCCATATTCTTTGAGCGTTTCGTGGGTGATTGTTCCTGTCTCTGTGTTTGTTGTCACCAGATAGGCTGTATAGGTTTTCACGTTACGTTTATTGTTTTTGTATTGTTCGTGTTCCGTCTTTATTAAAGATGTATCGAATCAACCACGCTGCATTTTGGTCCGATCCTTGCTACACCTCTTCGTCTGAGGAGGAGATAGTAGAAAACCGTAACAACAACAGGTGTAGTGAAAGGCTTACAGTGAAATGCTTACTGACAAGCCCTTAACCCACAATGCAGTTCAATAAATAGAGGTAATAAAATATTTACTAAATAAACGAAAGTAAATAAATCGAATCAATCAAAAAGTACTTAAATAACCAACAGCAAGTTGCAGCAGTGTAAAATCAAAGGGGGGGAGGGATCAGTGTAAATAGTCCGGTGGCCATTTGATTAGTTGTTCAGCAGTCTTATGGCTTGGGGGTAGAAGCTGTTAAGGAGCCTCTTGGTCCTAGACTTGGCGCTCCGGTACCGCTTACAGCCTGGTAGCAGAGAGTACTGTCTATGACTTGGGAGCCTGGAGTCTTTGACCATTTTTTGGGCCTTCCTCTCTGTTCCTTTGGATCATGATAGATGTGGACACCAAGGAACTTGAAACTCTCGACCCGCTCCACTACAGTCCCGTCGATGTTAATGGGGGCCTGTTCGGCCCTCGTTTTCCTGTAGTCCACTATCAGCTCCTTTGTCTTTCTCACATTGAGGGAGAGGTTGTTGTCCTGGCACCACACTGCCAGGTCTCTGACCTCCTCCCTATAGGCTGTCTCATCGTTGTTGGTGATCAGGCCTACCACTGTTGTGTCGAAAGCAAACTTAATGATGGTGTTGGAGTCGTGCTTGTCCATGCAGTCGTGGGTGAACAGGGAGTACAGGAGGGGACTAAGCACACACCACTGAGGGGCCCCAGTGTTGAGGATACGCATTGCAGATGTGTTGTTGCCTACCCTTACCACCTGGGGGCGGCCCGTCAGGAAGTCCAGGATCCAGTTGCAGAGGGAGGTGTTTAGTCCCAGGGTCCTTCGCTTAGTGATGAGCTTTGAGGGCACTATGGTGTTGAACGCTAAGCTGTAGTCAATGAACAGCCAGGGAGAGTTTGAAAATGTCAGTGAAGACGCTTGCCTGCTCTGAGTTACACGTCCTGGTAATTTGTCTGGCCTCGCGGCTTTGTGAATGTTGACCTGTTTAAAGGTCTTGCTCACAATCGGCTACGGAGAGCGTGATCACACAGTCATCCAGAACAGCTGGTGCTCTCATGCATGCCTCAGTGTTGCTTGCCAGAGCCAGGTTGGGTTGTTGATGCTGAGTTATTAATCTACGATCAGAGATGGGCAGAATTTCTATTACAATTATTTGGAAAATACAATTTAAATTGAATTAATAAATTAATTATTTTAATTACTTCTGAGTATTTTGTTATACAATGGGCTGAACTACACCAATATATTTTTTTAACAAGATATTTTTTATAACTGTTATTTTTGATAACAAAATAATTTTCTATACCATTATAGTTGATTCACAATTTTGTGGCTCCCCCTTTTCCTTAAACATCACCTTGAGCCGACAACAATCTCACCCAATCACATTTCCTGGCTGCTTCAATTGGTTTCAAGTTGCTGCTAGGATATTCTAGTCCCACGAGGAACATTAAACGCCTCTAAATATGGAGTGCGTGGCCTCATGCGCCGATGTGACTTTAAGATTGTACCGTTTTAAACATCCGATTAGTTTCAATCGAGGAAGAAACAGTTTCGCTGATGTCACAGTGAAGTATCATTTGAAGGCCTCGGTGGGTAGTTAGATAAGGAAATGTTCTATCAAAGAGAGATCTATAATCTAAAGAAGGAAAGCATCTCTGATCTGTCTGCCATGGGATTCAGGGGTGAGGGAAATGTTTAAAATGAACCTCTGGGTAGGAAAGATACTTATTCTCCCGGGATAAATTAAAATATTCCACTTCTGGATAGACTAAAAGATAGCCTATCTATTCTCTCTGGATAGACCTAGTGAGAATAGTTTCCTTCTCCCTGGGGAGTTC
>NC_048593.1:46692616-46707616 GCF_013265735.2 Oncorhynchus mykiss
GTTCAGCACCACGGAGAGTAGTTGGATCAAATTACCACCAAATCTGACGTTCAGCATCACGGAGAGTAGTTGGATCAAATTACCACCAAATCTGACGTTCAGCATCGCGGAGAGTAGTTGGATCAAATTACCACCAAATCTGACGTTCAGCATCACGGAGAGTAGTTGGATCAAATTACAACCAAATCTGACATTCAGCATCACGGAGAGTAGTTGGATCAAATTACCATTAAATCTGACGTTCAGCATCACGGAGAGTAGTTGGATCAAATTACCATCAAATCTGACATTCAGCATCACGGAGAGTAGTTGGATCAAATTACCACCAAATCTGACGTTCAGCATCACGGAGAGTAGTTGGATCAAATTACCATCAAATCTGACGTTCAGCATCACGGTGAGTAGTTGGATCAAATTACCACCAAATCTGACATTCAGCATCACGGAGAGTAATTGGATCAAATTACCACCAAATCTGACGTTCAGCATCACGGAGAGTAGTTGGATCAAATTAACATCAAATCTGACGTTCAGCATCACGGAGAGTAGTTGGATCAAATTACCATCAAATCTGACATTCAGCATCACGGAGAGTAGTTGGATCAAATTACCACCAAATCTGACGTTCAGCATCACGGAGAGTAGTTGGATCAAATTACCACCAAATCTGACATTCAGCATCACGGAGAGTAGTTGGATCAAATTACCATCAAATCTGACGTTCAGCATCACGGAGAGTAGTTGGATCAAATGACCACCAAATCTGACGTTCAGCATCACGGAGAGTCGTTGGATCAAATTACCATCAAATCTGACGTTCGGGTTCACAGAGCAGTGGACACAGCGGATGTGATGTTGCAAGGAGAATCTAATGTTGTAAACGTACATTAACTATTCTACAGGAGTGATGTTACTTTTGATTTAAAAAGCCACCAATTAATAAGGACATTTTGTTCTTCAGTGATACATGGAAACACCCAGCCCTGCACAACTGGGGTTAATAGCCTATAGGTCCATAATCCCCTCCCAGAACAGTTAGGCCTATTCATTCTCATTAGATTATATGACCATAAATATTACTGTATTGGCTTTAAACAACGTGCCAACATTTTAAAATAACCACTTCCTTATAGGTACACTGTAAAGGGTCACCGATAATTTGACAGTAGCTTACACACAGCTCGGTGGCATGTCCAATTCTGTATGTCATATTACAGCACACCTACTGACTGTAATATAAATACGGTATTAAAGCAAGACCTGTGTAATGACACAGTACAATACTGTAAAATACATTGTACTGTATTACACTGTAAAACACTAAATGCTACTGTAATCGCAATTAATTAATTAATTAATTATCTACTTCCCCAATGAGGCCCTTTATCTACTTCCCTAATGAGGCCCTTTATCAACTTCCCTAATGAGGCCCTTTATCTACTTCCCTAATGAGGCCCTTTACCTACTTCCCTAATGAGGCCCTTTACCTACTTCCCCATTAAGGCCCTTTACCTACTTCCCCAATGAGGCCCTTTACCTACTTCCCCAATTGGGCCCTTTATTAACTTCCCCAATGAGGCCCTTTACCTACTTCCCCAATGAGGCCCTTTACCTGCTTCCCCAATGAGGCCCGTTACCTACTTCCCCAATGAGGCCCTTTACCTACTTCCCTAATGAGTCCCTTTACCTAATTCCCTAATGAGGCCCTTTACCTACTTCCCCAATGAGTCCCTTTACCTACTTCTCCAATGAGGCCCTTTACCTACTTCCCCAATGAGGCCCTTTACCTACTTCCCCAATGAGGCCCTTTACCTGCTTCCCCAATGAGGCCCGTTACCTACTTCCCCAATGAGGCCCTTTACCTACTTCCCTAATGAGTCCCTTTACCTACTTCCCTAATGAGGCCCTTTACCTACTTCCCCAATGAGGCCCTTTACCTACTTCCCCAATGAGGCCCGTTACCTACTTCCCCAATGAGGCCCTTTACCTACTTCCCTAATGAGTCCCTTTACCTACTTCCCTAATGAGGCCCTTTACCTACTTCCCCAATGAGGCCCTTTACCTACTTCCCAAATGAGGCCCTTTACCTACTTCCCCAATGAGGCCCTTTAACTGCTTTTGGTTCTAGTCAAGATTCTAGCAGACGTGTTTAGCACTAACTGAAGTTTATTTAGTGCTTTATCCGGGTAGCCGGAAATTAGAGCATTGCAATAGTCTAATCTAGAAGTGACAAAAGCACAGATTACATTTTTGGCATCATTTTTAGACAAAATTATCAGATTTTTGTTCAACGTTACGTAGATGGAAAAAAAAGCTGTGCTTGGAAATGTCTTGATCTGGTCGTCAAAAGAGAGATCAGGGTCCAGAGTAACGCCGAGGACCTTCACAGTTTTATTTGAGACGACTGTACAACCATCAAGATTAATTGTCAGATCTGGATCGTGATCTTCCTGCGGCTTCGTCGCTAGGGGTTACCTGTACCTGTGCCTACTCTTACTCCTTCCCCTGTGATTTGGACGTCGGCAACTTTCAGTCCCTACTCTGGATCGAGCGAGGCTTCTCCATCTGTCGGAGGCCTGCACCGGGCGCCGGAAGCAACGGGCACCATCCCGTGAAGCTTAGGAGTGGGCGGATTTCCTCGTCCTTCTCGCCAGCCGTGATTTTGGGCAGCTCCATGGTAAGAAATGTGACTTGTTCCGGGTGCAAAAACAATGTCCTATCCCGGAGCTCGAGTAAATTACATTACTAAGCTGCTCCTGAATGTACTACGTCAGGACATAAACATTGATTCTATCCTAGTCCATGTGGGTTTTAATGACATTACTAAGCTGCTCCTGAATGTACTACACCAGGACATTGATTCTATCCTAGTCCATGTGGGTTTTAGTGACATTATGAAGGGCATCTCTGAACAGTTGAAACTGGATTTCAAAGAGCTGATTGACTCTCTGCTAGACACTAATAAAGACCTGTCATATCTGGTCCTGATCCCTCTCTATATCGTGGCATTTAATGCTTTAGCAGGATTCTTTCCTGCCTATGTGACATTTGTTGACAATTTCAATACTTTGTGGAAACAAAATACATTTTATAAGGAGGATAAGGATCCATCCAAATCCTTTGATCCAGGATCCTGCGTTGACACAATGACTTCAGTGACCCAAGTCCATCTCAGTTAATCCCTACCGTTGTGTCTCTGAGTCATCATAATGCTTTGGTAAATGCACATTATCCCAGGGGCGTTGGAAGACACAATGGAAGTAACTTAACGTATGTCCCTCTTACTGCCCTTAATCCCTCTGCTATAGACCACCAAGTGTTAACAGTCAGTATCTGGATAATGTTAAATACTGTTGAAGTAATATGGCTACAGGTTCATCTGCCTCACCTAAAGCCCATTCTGGTGGGAAGCTGCTATAGACCACCAAGTGCTAACAGTCACTATCTGGATAACATGTGTGAAATGCTTGATAATGTATGTGATATCAATAGAGGTATATTTTCTGGGTGATTTACATATTGACTGGCTTTCATCAACCTGCCCACTCAAGAAAACGCTTCAATCTGGAACCAGTGCCTGCAACCTGGTTCAGGTTGTCAGTCAACCTACCAGAGTAGTTACAAACAGCACAGGAATGAAATCATCAACATTTATGGATCACATCTATACTAACACTGCAGAAATTAGCTTGAAAGCAGTATCCAGATCCATCGGATGTCGTGATCACAATATAGTTAGGAAAACCAAAGTTCCAAAGGCTGGGCCTAATATACCGTCGTGGCCAAAAGTTTTGAGAATGACACATATACATTTTCACGAAGTTTGCTGCTTCAGTGTCTTTAGATATTTTTGTCAGATGTTACTATGGAATACTGAAGTATAATTACAAGCATTTCATAAGTGGCAAATACTTTTATTGACAATTACATGAAGTTGATGCAAATAGTCAATATAAGTGTTGACCCTTATTTTTCAAGACCTTTGCAATCCACCCTGGCATGCTGTCAATTAACTTCTGGGCCACATGCTGACTGATGGCAGCCCATTCTTGCATGATCAATGCTTGGAGTTGGTCAGAAGTTGTGGGTTTTTGTTTGTCCACCCGCCTCATGAGGTTTGACCACAAGTTCTCAATGGGATTAAGGTCTGGGGAGTTTCCTGGCCATGGACCCAAAATATCTATGTTTTATTCCCCGAGACACTTAGTTATCACTTTTGCCTTATGGTAAGGTGCTCCATCATGCTGGAATAGGCATTATTTGTCACCAAACTGTTCCTGGATGGTTGGGAGAAGTTGATCTCGGAGGATGTGTTGGTACCATTCTTTATTCATGGCTGTGTTCTTAGGAAAAATTGTGAGTGAGCCCACTCCCTTGGCTGAGAAGCAACCCCACACATGAATGGTCTCAGGATGTTTTACTGTTGGCATGACACAGGACTGATGGTAGCGCTCAACTTGTCTTTTCCGGACAAGCTTTTTTATGGATGCCCCAAACAATTGGAAAGGGGATTCATCAGAGAAATTTACTTTACCCCAGTCCTCAGCAGTCCAATCCCTGTACCTTTTGCAGAATATCAGTCTGTCCCTGATGTTTTTCCTGGAGATAAGTGGCTTTTTTGCTGCCCTTCTTGACACCAGGCCATCCTTCAAAAGTCTTCGCCTCACTGTGCGTGCAGATGCACTCACACCTGCCTGCTGCCATTCCTGAGCAAGGTCTGTACTGGTGGTGCCCCAATCCCGCAGCTGAATCAACTTTAGGAGACGGTCCTGGCATTTGCTGGACTTTCTTGGGCGCCCTGAAGCCTTCTTCAAAACAATTGAACCGCTCTCCTTGAAGTTCTTGATGATCCGATAAATGGTTGATTTAGGTGCAATCTACCTGGCAGCAATATCCTTTCCTGTGAAGCCCTTTTCGTGCAAATCGAGGATGATGGCACGCGTTTCCTTGCAGGTAACCATGGTTGACAGAGGAAGAACATTGATTTCAAGCACCACCCTCCTTTTGAAGCTTCCAGTCTGTTATTCAAACTCAATCAGCATGACAGAGTGATCTCCAGCCTTTTCCTCGTCAACACTCACACCTGTGTGAACGAGAGAATCACTGACATGATGTCAGCTGGTCTTTTTGTGGCAGGGCTGAAATGCAGTGGAAATGTTCAGTTCATTTGCATGGCAAAGAGGGACTTTGCAATTAATTGCAATTCATCTGATCACTCTTCATAACATTCTGGAGTATATGCAAATTGCCATCATACAAACTGAGGCAGCAGACTTTGTGAAAATTTATATTTGTGTCATTCTCAAAACTTTTGGCCACAACTGTAGTGCATACAATAAGATTTATAGTGATTCTGATGTTGTTGATATAAAGAATATTTGTTGGTCCGTGGTGTGTAATGAGGAGCAAACAGACGTTCCACTTGACACATTTATGAAATGTCTTATCCCAGTTACTAATAAGCATGAACCCATTAAGAAAATGACTGTACAAACAGTTAAATACCCGTGCATTGATGAGGAAATTAAAAATGTTATGGTTGAGAGGAATGAGGCAAAAGAAATGGGAAATAAGTCTGGCTGCACAACCGATTGGCAAACATACCGCAAATTGAGAAATCATGTGACTAAACTGAATAAAAAGAAGAAGAAACTACACTATGAAACAAAGATAAATGACATAAAGAATGATAGTAAAAAGGCTTTGGAGCACCTTTGTCACGCCCGTAGAGATCCTTTTATTCTCTATGTTTGTTTGGTCAGAGTGTAACTCGAGTGGGAAAGTCTATGCTTTCTGGTTCTTTGTTTTTGGCCGGGTATGATTCTCAATCAGGGACAGCTGTCTATCGTTGTCTCTCATTGGGAATCATACTTAGGCAGCCTTTTTTCCTTTTCTCATTTGTGGGTTGTTGTCTTTGTTAGTGGCAGGTATACAGAGCGTCACGTTCGTTTGGTTGTTTATTGTTTTGTTGGCGACATTTAAAATAAAAGAATGTACGCTTACCACGCTGCACCATGGTCATTTCCTTGACGACGTTCGTGACAGAACAACCCACCACAAACGGACCAAGCGACGTGGCCGGGAGGAGCAGACCGAGTGGACATGGGAATACATTCTGGAAGGAAAGGGATCATGGACGTGGGAGGAGATCCTGGCTGGAAAGGATCGCCTGCCGAGGAAGCAGATGGAAGAAGCGAGGAAGGCGGACGCAGAGAGGAAAGGGGACCAGCGTTACACAGGGTCACGGCTGGCAAGGAAGACCGGGAAGCCACTCCCAAAAAAATTGGGGGGGAGCATGTGACCGTGGGGAGCATGTGACTGGTCTGGCACCGTGTTATGCGGTGATGCGCACTATGTTTCCAGTGCACAGTCACAGCCCGGTATTCCAGCTCCTCGCATTGGCCGGGCTAGAGTGGGAGTCCAGCCAGGACGGATGGTGCCGGCTCAGCGCTCCTGGCCTCCAGTGTCTCTTCGGCCCAGGATATCCTGCGCCGGCTCTGCAAACTTTTGTCTCTGGTGCATCTGCACAGACCAGTGCGTCCTGTGCTAGCGCCCCGCATTTGCTAGGCGAAAGTAACCATCCAGCCAGGACGGGTTGTGCAGGCTCTAACGCTTGAGACCTCCAGTGCGCCTCCACGGCCCAGTGTATCCGGTGCCCGCTCCACGCACCAGGCTTCCAGTGAATCTCCCCAGTCCGGTGAGACCTGTTCCGGTTCCACGTACCAGGCCTCCAGTATGTCTCCCCAGCCTGGTAAGTCCTGTGGGAGCTCCACGCATCAGGCTTCCAGTACGTCTCCTCAGTCCGGTGAGACCTGTTCTGGCTCCACATAGGAAAACTCCAGTGATGATTCATGGCACGAAGCCTCCAGTGATGATCCATGGCACGAAGCCTTCAGTGATGATCCATGGCACAAAGCCTTCAGTGAGCATCCAGTCAAGCGTAAAGCCTCCAGCTCCATCATTCATTGAATCAGATGGCTCATTCATTACAAAACCTACTGATATCGCCAAGTACTTTAATGATTTGTTCTTTGGCAAGATTAGAAAACTTAGGCTCGACATGCCAGCAACAAATGCTGACATTACACATCCAAATATATCTGACCAAATTATAAAATACAATAATTGTTATTTTGAATTTCCGTAAAGTGAGTGTGGAAGATGTGAAAAAAATGATTGTTGTCTATCACCGGGTTATGACAACTTGGATGGAAAATGACTGAGGATAATAGCAGATCATTTCCACTCCTATTTCACATTTCTTAAATTTAAGCTACTAGAAAGTGTGTTCCCTCAGGCCAAGAGGGAAGCAAAAGTCATTCCTCTACCTAAGAATAATAAAGCTTTACTGGCTCAAATAGCCGACCAATCAGCCTGTTACCAACTCTTAGTAAAGTTGGAAAAAATGGTGTTTGACCAGATACAATACTATTTTACAGTAAACAAATTGACAACAGACTTTCAGCATGCGTATAGGGAAGGATGCTCAACAAGCACAGCACTTTGACTTTGAGTGCCCCTGTGTAAGAATTTCCACGACACATTCAACAAGCACGGCACTTACAGAAATGACTGATGATTGGCTGAGAGAAATTTATCATAAAAAATATTGTGGGGGGGGCTGTTTTGTTAGACTTCAGTGCGGCTTTTTGACATTATCAATCATAATCTGCTGCTGGAAAAACGTATGTGTTAAGGCTTTACACCCCTTGCTATAATGTGGATAAAGAGTTTCCTGTCTAACAGAACACAGAGGTTGTTCTTTACTGGAAGTCTGTCCAACATAATCCTGGTAGAATCAGGAATTCCCCAGGGCAGCTGTCTAGGCCCCTTACTTTTTTCAATCTCTACTAACGACATGCCACTGGCTTTGAGTAAAGCCTATTTATGCAGATGATGTATATGTATCCAGATGACTCAACACTATACACGTCAGCTACTACATCAAATGAAATGAAAGAAACACTTAACAAAGTGCTGCAGTTAGTTTCAGAACGGGTGGCAACGAATAAGTTAGTCCTAAATATTTCTAAAACTAAAAGCATTGTATTTGGGAGATATCATTCACTAAACCCTAAACCTCAACTAAATCTTGTAATAAATAATGTGTAAATTTAGCAAGTTGAGGTGACTAAACTGCTTGGAGTAACCCTGGATTGTAAACTGTCATGGTCAAAACATTTGGCTAAAACAGTAGCTAAATGGGGATGAGTCTGTCCATAATAAAGCGCTGCTCTGCCTTCTTAACAGCACTATCAACAAGGCAGGTCCTACAGAACCTAGTGTCTACCTTCGTAACAACAGTATCAACAAGGCAGATCCTACAGGCCCTAGTTTCTACCTTCTTAGCAGCACTATCAACAAGGCAGGTCCTACAGGCCCTAGTTTCTGCATTCTTAACAACACTATCAACAAGGCAGGTCCTACAGGCTCTAGTTTCTACCTTCTTAACAACACTATCAACAAGGCAGGTCCTACAGGCTCTAGTTTCTACCTTCTTAACAACACTATCAACAAGGCAGGTCCTACAGGCCATAGTTTCTACCTTCTTAACAGCACTATCAACAAGGCAGGTCCTACAGGCCCTAGTTTCTACCTTCTTAACAACACTATCCACAAGGCAGGTCCTACAGGCCCTAGTTTCTACCTTCTTAACAGCACTATCAACAAGGCAGGTCCTACAGAACCTAGTGTCTACCTTCTTAACAACAGTATCAACAAGGCAGATCCTACAGGCCCTAGTTTCTACCTTCTTAACAGCACTATCAACAAGGCAGGTCCTACAGGCCCTAGTTTCTGCATTCTTAACAACACTATTAACAAGGCAGGTCCTACAGGCCCTAGTTTCTACCTTCTTAACAGCACTATCAACAAGGCAGGTCCTACAGAACCTAGTGTCTACCTTTGTAACAACAGTATCAACAAGGCAGATCCTACAGGCCCTAGTTTCTACCTTCTTAACAACACTATCAACAAGGCAGGTCCTACAGGCCCTAGTTTCTACCTTCTTAGCAGCATTATCAACAAGGCAGGTCCTACAGGCCCTAGTTTCTGCATTCGTAACAACACTATCAACAAGGCAGGTCCTACAGGCTCTAGTTTCTACCTTCTTAACAACACTATCAACAACACAGGTCCTACAGGCCCTAGTTTCTACCTTCTTAACAGCACTATCAACAAGGCAGGTCCTACAGGCCATAGTTTCTACCTTCCTAACAGCACTATCAACACGGCAGGTCCTACAGGCTCTAGTTTTGTCACACCTGGACTACTGTTCAGTCGGGTGGTCAGGTGCCACAAAGAGGGAATTAGGAAAATTGCAATCGGCTCAAAACAGGGCAGTGGGGCAGTGGGGCTGGCCATTGGATGTACACCAGGAGCAAACATTTATAATGTGCATGTCAAGCTCTCCTTGCTCAAAGTAGAGGAGAGATTGACTTCATCACTACTTGTATTTGTGAAAGGTCTTGTTGAAAGCACAGAGCTGTCTGTCTAAACTACTGGCACACGGCTCGGACACCCAGACTTACCCCACAAGACATGCCACCAGAGGTCTCTTCACAGTCCCCAAGTCCAAAACAGACTATGAGAAGTGCACAGTACTACATAGAGCCATGACTACATGGAACTCTATTCCACAGTACTACATAGAGCCATGACTACATGGAACTCTATTCCACAGTATTACATAGAGCCATGACTACATGGAACTCTATTCCACAGTACTACATAGAGCCATGACTACATGGAACTCTATTCCACAGTACTACATAGAGCCATGACTACATGGAACTCTATTCCACATCAGGTAACTGATGCAGCAGGAGAATCAGATTTAAAAACAGATACAAATCCACCTTATGGAACAGCAGGGACTTGGAAGCAACACAAACATAGGCACAGACACATGCATACACACAAAAGATAGCATACGTACACATGGATTTTGCGTTGTAGATACAGTGGGGCAAAAAAGTATTTAGTCAGCCACTAATTGTGCAAGTTCTCCCACTTAAAAAGATGAGAGAGGCAAGGTAATTTTCATCATAGGTACACTGCAACTATGACTGACAAAATGGAGAAAAAAAATCCAGAAAATCACATTGTAGGATTTTTAATGAATTTATTTGCAAATTATGGTGGAAAATAAGTATTTGGTCACATACAAACAAGCAAGATTTCTGGCTCTCACAGATCTGTAACTTCTTCTTTAAGAGACTCCTCTGTCCTCCACTCGTTACCTGTATTAATGGCACCTGTTTGAACTTGTTATCAGTATAAAAGACACCTGTCCACAACCTCAAACACTCACACTCCAAACTCCACTATGGCCAAGACCAAAGAGCTGTCAAAGGATACCAGAAACAAAATTGTAGACCTGCACCAGGCTGGGAAGACTGAATCTGCAATAGATAAGCAGCTTGGTTTGAAGAAATCAACTGTGGGAGCAATTACAGGCCTCCCTCATCTTTTTAAGTGGGAGAACTTGCACAATTGGTGGCTGACTAAATACTTTTTTGCCCCACTGTACTATATATATAAAGTGATTGAGTTGCATATATTTCATTACTAAAAGCTTAAAAGGACAAAAACACTGTCTTTTTCTTTTGTAAATTGAAATTTGCTGTCGTAAATGTTAGCCTTTGCAGGATGCGCTGGGGATATGGTCACTAGTGTAAGCAGGTGGAGTGACCTCATTTAACACAGTAAATTCATCAGGTTTAAGCTATGTTTCAGTCAGGCCAATCACATCAAGATTATGATCAGTGATTAGTTCATTAACTATAACTGCCTTGGAAGTGAGGGATCTAACATTAAGTAGCCCTATTTTGAGATGTGAGATATCACAATCTCTTTCAATAATGACAGGAATGGATGAGGTCTTTATTCCATTGAGATTGCTAAGGCAAACACCGCCATGTTTAGTTTTGCCCAACCTAGATCGAGGCCCAGATACGGTCTCAATGGGGATAGCTGAGCTGACTACACTGACTGTGCTAGTGGCAGACTCCACTAAGCTGGCAGGCTGGATAACAGCCTGCTGCCTGGCCTGCACCCTATCTCATTGTGGAGCTAGAGGAGTTAGAGCCCTATCTATGTTGATAGATGAGATGAGAGCACCCCTCCAGCTAGGATGGAGTCCGTCACTCCTCAGCGGGCCCGAGACAATTACTCAATGCCGACAAAATCTTTCTAGTTAAGTTACACGCTGAAGTTATGTTGCGCTTGGTGACCTTTGACTGATTCATCCTAAGATTGTTGGTGTCGATGTGGATAACAATATCCCTATACCATCTACACTTGCCAGTTTTAGCCTCAGCCAGTGTCATTACACTCAGTGTCATTACACAGTACTTACTTTGATACCGTGTTTATATTATGATCGGTGTACTGTAATATGAAATACAGATTTTCCTTGCCACCGAGCTGCCTGTTAGCTAATGTCAAATTCATGTTAACCCCTTTACAGTGTACCTATAAGGAAGTGGTTATTTTAGAATGTTGGCACACTGCCAAAATCCTGAATACCATACAATTGATTGTATTGTACTGTAAAGATGGCAATGCCATAGCAATGAATGAATGAAATTAATTGAGTGGGAGGGGTTTGTATTTCACAGTATTTTACTGTAGTTATATGGGATTGGTGAAAGCATGTTGGCTGCGAGGTAAAGTGTTTACACATTAAAGCATATTAATGAATATTTGGTGTTTTATATCACTTGGATGACTAGAAGAAAAGCTTCCAAAACATTCCCACAGCATGATGCTGCCACCACCATGCTTCACTGGAGGGATGGTGGCAGGTTTCCTCCAGATGTGACAGTTGGCATTCAGGCCAAAGAGTTCGATCTTGGTTTCATCAGACCAAAGAATCTTGTTTCTCATTTTCTGAGAGTCTTTAGGTGCCTTCTGGCAAACTCCAAGCTGGCTGTCATGTGCTTTTTACTGAGGAGTGGCTTCCATCTGGCCACTCTACCATAAAGCCCTGATTGGTGGAGTGCTGCATAGATGGTTGTCCTTCTGGAAGGTTCTCCCATCTTCACAGAGGAACTCTAAACCTCTATAGAGAATCCAACGGCTCTCTATGGTCTGGGCGTGACATCTATGGACAATTCCTTCGACCTCATGGTTTGGTTTTTGCTCTGACACACACTGTCAAATGTGGGACCTTATATAGACAGGTGTGTGCCTTTCCAAATCATGTGCAATCAATTGAATTTACCACAGGTGGACTCCAATCAAATTGTAGAAACAACTCAAGGATGATCAATGTAAACAGGATGCACCTGAGCTAAATTGGGCAAGGGGTCTGAATAGTTCCCAAATGCACTGTATGTGACAATATTTTGCTGCACTGACCGGGAGTTTTACTGTGCGACTCGGTAAAAAAAGCTCCCAGATAATAATTATTGTAATGATTAGGCTTCGCTGTACCATTGTTTCCGAGTGCCCAAGAGTAAAGGTGAGTGCAGATTCAATAGCATCATGGTTACACCCTGACTACAGTGAAAACACCTTGCTTCTAGCCCAGCCAGGTCAAGAGATCTGACCCATATTACCGGAGCAACATTTTAGAACACATTCTAGAACACCCGCCTAGTCACACCCTGACCTAAACCACTATAGAGAATCCAACGGCTTGCTTCTAGCCCAGTCAGGTCAAGAGATCTGACTCATATTACCGGAGCAACATTTAATCTTCCTATAGTGGATCACTGGGACAAACATTTTACATTAATGCGCTGTTCTAAAACTACTCCTGCGTTGTTAACCATTTGTTCGGTCATGTTACCTCATTAGCTAGCAAAAAACATGGTAACTTCCCCAGTATATCCTCATTAGCTAACTAACAACATGGTAACTTCCCCAGTATATCCTCATTAGCTAGCTAACAACATGGTAACTTCCCCAGTATATCCTCATTAGCTAGCTAACAACATGGTAACTTCACCAGTATATCTTCATTAGCTAACTAACAACATGGTAACTTCCCCAGTATATCCTCATTAGCTAGCTAACAACATGGTAACTTCACCAGTATATCCTCATTAGCTAACTAACAACATGGTAACTTCCCCAGTATATCCTCATTAGCTAGCTAACAACATGGTAACTTCCCCAGTATATCCTCATTAGCTAGCTAACAACATGGTAACTTCACCAGTATATCCTCATTAGCTAACTAACAACATGGTAACTTCCCCAGTATATCCTCATTAGCTAGCTAACAACATGGTAACTTCCCCAGTATATCCTCATTAGCTAGCTAACAACATGGTAACTTCCCCAGTATATCCTCATTAGCTAGCTAACAACATGGTAACTTCCCCAGTATATCCTCATTAGCTAGCTAACAACATGGTAACTTCACCAGTATATCCTCATTAGCTAGCTAACAACATGGTAACTTCCCCAGTATATCCTCATTAGCTAGCAAACAACATGGTAACTTCCCCAGTATATCCTCATTAGCTAGCTAACAACATGGTAACTTCCCCAGTATATCCTCATTAGCTAGCTAACAACATGGTAACTTCACCAGTATATCCTCATTAGCTAGCTAACAACATGGTAACTTCACCAGCATTATCCTCATTAGCTAGCTAACAACATGGTAACTTCCCCAGTATATCCTCATTAGCTAACTAACAACATGGTAACTTCACCAGTATATCCTCATTAGCTAGCTAACAACATGGTAAATTCACCAGCATATCCTCATTAGCTAGCTAACAACATGGTAACTTCCCCAGTATATCCTCATTAGCTAACTAACAACATGGTAACTTCCCCAGTATATCCTCATTAGCTAGCTAACAACATGGTAACTTCCCCAGTATATCCTCATTAGCTAGCTAACAACATGGTAACTTCACCAGTATATCTTCATTAGCTAACTAACAACATGGTAACTTCCCCAGTATATCCTCATTAGCTAGCTAACAACATGGTAACTTCACCAGTATATCCTCATTAGCTAACTAACAACATGGTAACTTCCCCAGTATATCCTCATTAGCTAGCTAACAACATGGTAACTTCCCCAGTATATCCTCATTAGCTAGCTAACAACATGGTAACTTCACCAGTATATCCTCATTAGCTAACTAACAACATGGTAACTTCCCCAGTATATCCTCATTAGCTAGCTAACAACATGGTAACTTCCCCAGTATATCCTCATTAGCTAGCTAACAACATGGTAACTTCCCCAGTATATCCTCATTAGCTAGCTAACAACATGGTAACTTCCCCAGTATATCCTCATTAGCTAGCTAACAACATGGTAACTTCACCAGTATATCCTCATTAGCTAGCTAACAACATGGTAACTTCCCCAGTATATCCTCATTAGCTAGCAAACAACATGGTAACTTCCCCAGTATATCCTTATTAGCTAGCTAACAACATGGTAACTTCCCCAGTATATCCTCATTAGCTAGCTAACAACATGGTAACTTCACCAGTATATCCTCATTAGCTAGCTAACAACATGGTAACTTCACCAGCATATCCTCATTAGCTAGCTAACAACATGGTAACTTCCCCAGTATATCCTCATTAGCTAACTAACAACATGGTAACTTCACCAGTATATCCTCATTAGCTAGCTAACAACATGGTAAATTCACCAGCATATCCTCATTAGCTAGCTAACAACATGGTAACTTCCCCAGTATATCCTCATTAGCTAACTAACAACATGGTAACTTCACCAGTATATCCTCATTAGCTAGCTAACAACATGGTAACTTCCCCAGTATATCCTCATTAGCTAACTAACAACATGGTAACTTCACCAGCATATCCTCATTAGCTAGCTAACAACATGGTAAATTCACCAGTATATCCTCATTAGCTAGCTAACAACATGGTAACTTCCCCAGTATATCCTCATTAGCTAACTAACAACATGGTAACTTCACCAGTATATCCTCATTAGCTAGCTAACAACATGGTAACTTCCCCAGTATATACTCATTAGCTAGCTAACAA